>NW_023270504.1:13506704-13600753 GCF_011800145.1 Mirounga leonina
AAAGAAAGAAAGAAAGAAAGAAAGAAAGAAAGAAAGAAAGAAAGAAAAGAAAAGAAAATCTTTAGGGGGAAAAAAGATCAGAGTTTGCAAACTTATTTCATTACTGCACACTGGGTATGATCACCCGATTTCCTGGGAAAAGCACTGGACCACAGTATTAGAAAAGGTGAGCTATGATCATGACCGGGCCACTGATTATCTATCTGTATGATGTGGAGCAAGTCTCCAAATTATTATGCAACGAACAACTCTGATTTACAAATGGCATCAATAATCACCCTCTCGCTGTTTGCAGCTGTGTTTATGATTCAGCTAGCATGCCTAACACTTCCCACGATTGCACTCTCAGAAGCCATGATCAGAATAGTGAATGTGTATTCCAATCTTAGTACTGTTGCAGGGCTGACAGAATTGAAAAAGGCGAAAGGCCTTTCTTTGTGAGAATGTGGACAAGGTAAAAGATGAGAGAAGTCAATGAATGATTTTTCAAAGCGAAAAAGGCACCAACCGCACAATTTATGGAAAGCAATTTATACTCTATTAGGTCAGAAAAATTCCTCATCCTAGATTTATGTTTGATGATATTTTCAAACCACATGCAATAGATGGGTTTTTTAAAATACAGGGTCGATATAGGTTGGCCACAAAGTCAACTGATTTGATTCTCTTCTGTTAGGGACAAATACCTCAGGATGAAATGTAAGAAAGATTTTGGCTTCAAAAATTTTAAATGCTTATTCTTTCCCAAAGATCAGATATGATGAAATTTGAAAGATAATGAAATAGTGTGCTAAGCCATATATATCTTCATTTTTAAACCCATGTTTAAGCAGTAGGGTCACCTTAGAGAAGGTCCTCTTATTAAGTGTACTGCTGTATTGAAATTCTTTTGTACAAATGTGTTTATTTGAGAAAGCGACACTAACAGTTAAATACCATATGCTACAAGTCATGGAAAAAAGAGTTTAAGTACAGTTCACATAAGACTGAGACCTCAAAAAGAAGGTTATTTTGAAAATGTACACAAATAAATTTTAAAAACATTTGGGGGCATTCTGGGGTTCAAGCCTACAGCCATGGGGCACGATGCATTAAATGCTGGCATTTGGGTTCTGGAAAAACAAAGAATCCGCTTCTAGGATATATGCAAAATGGATCGGATGCTTCAGTATTTGAAACAAAATGAGAAACCAAAATGACAGAGGTAAAAAACAAAACATCAACGGGAACTATTAAAAAAGTAAATATACTCTAATGGCCAAATTTAAATATATCAACTTTCTCTTTTACAATTCCTGTCTTCCAAAATGTTCTGCATGTAGGTGTTGCTGAATGAACACTTTACTGAGCACCTACTATCTCCTCATTTAAGGTGAGCCCATTACGTTACTTAGGATAGTCTTCCCACCCCCACATGGTAAGCTGGCTGAAAATTGCTCTTGACTTAGGAAGAAGCTTCACAAACACAGATGTGACCAACACAGTGTTTACAACCAAACAGTCTTACATTCAAAATGCTCTTCATCTCAGAAGGCCCATAACTGTATTTTCCCAAATTTTTAACCATTTAAAAAAAAAAAAAAAAAAAGGTTGTACATTGGAGCACTCTACCAGGGAACAATTTGAGACAAGAATTAAAAATAAGATAAAACAGCCAAAAAAGTAATCACTTGAAGGATGAAAAAGGAAGAAATCAGAAATCAAACCCACATATGCTCTTATTCTGGCCTATATTCATCAAAGGCAATATTAAGCAATAGAACTTAGTTACACCCAAAACCATTACTCAATGAAATGCTTAATTCATACTATCAACTAACATCATTTTCCTCAGAGGTCCTAATGGAGAATTTACATGGCAGAATTATAACAAAAAGAAGAGATAGAGGTTCATAACATCAATGTTATTTGGAGTCAACATATTCCACAAATCCCAGTTACACATGACATTTCACTTCACAGATGACATTATGCTAATGTAGGGTTTTGGTTTTTTTTTAAGAAAATACTCCAGTAATTAAACTTCTTTTGATGGCATTCATTCAATACTATTTTTGAAGTAGAGGAAAAAAAGAAACAATTTGCAGCCCGAGTACTTGGATGCACAAGCACTTCCCTACTTTTGCACATACCCTGTCCCATGCTTTGGAACATTAAAAAAAATCCAAAATTTATTAATTACATTACATAAACATTACAACTATATCTACCTTTCATCCTCTCATCTATATTTTAAATGTATCAAAAATTGAAATAAACATTCAAACACACTGAGCAGGGAGCCCAATGTGGGGCTCAATACTGGGACTCTGGGATCATGACCTGGGCCCAAGGCAGACGCTTAACTTGACTGAGCCACCCAGGTGCCCCTAGAAATTCTTTATTAATTTGATTAGTTTGGGAGGATGACAGTATAACAAACTCATGTTATCTAATACCACAAAAGGAAAAAATATGAATGTGCCTTTTAATTCTTTATGTAATCTTAACTATTCTATCCTATGTGGAAATGCATACATTTATAACATTGAATTTATTAAGTAAAATTTTAAAATATCTTCTATGAGAAAAATATAAAATTATAAGTCTATTTTATTACTTTTTCAAAGAAATTATAACAAGTCACCAAAACTGAACATAATCTAATGTCTGAACTTTGGCACTATTAATACAATAAAGGCAAATATTTTAACAAGATGAGTCTAGGAATTCTAAGATCTAGCACATACCTAACCTTAGGAAGAACATATATCTGAAGACACGAGAATGAAATACCAAAAGAGAAACATGCCTACAAACAAAGTCAGTTCCCAAGGCCACACCATAGGTATCTTCCATTATTTTTCCAGTAATGTACTTTCATCTTAATCCTTAAACAGAACCTTTAGTGTACTAGTACGAGCCTCAAATACTGCTCATATATAAAATTCAAAGGTATACAACATTTTCATTCTTAACATTTCCACCCAACTAGGGATTAGGGACAAGGTCTCTGATCAGATCTCAACATCATACAATATTCAGTTAGTCTTTTATCAAACTATTTTTGTTGACATACATAGAATGAATTCTTAATAACTTGCTAAACCTAAGTCAGAAGAATTTAAAGTCTGTATCATCAGTGTTCCTTGATCCAGCCTTAAATAAGGTTTCAAAACCAGTCTGAATAAAAGTGAACCAGTTACATATTTTACTACTTTCATTATGGGAAATATAGCCAATAGCACCATCAAATCTAATCTTAACCATCCATGCAATTATATAATAGCCTTAAAATCTAAATGAATTTTCCAGAGACCTTCATTAGCCAATCCCAGTGAGGATATGAACACATAAATTTGATTTTGGTAAATGTGAATAATGGAATCTAATCTTTGACCACATACAGGAATTCTTATAGGACTCCTGCAAGACCCAGCATCGCTACCCATTATTAAGGACAACAACAAACCACACTCATTATTGGACCCTCTGATGGTTATAAAAATTTCCCTCTTAATATTGAGTTAAAATATGCATATTACTTTCATTGTATTGATCCTACTTTTGCTTTCTAGAACAGGACAAAAGTGTGCCCTTTTTTTTTTTAAATGGCAACCTTGTAAATAATTGGAGACAGGTGTTTTAGTTCTAGTTAGTCTTCTCTTTTCTAGGCTACACAGCCCTACTTCCTCTGTTTGCGACATGATTTCCAGACTCCAGGCACTCCAGTTTGTCAATGCCTTGCCTAAAATTATGGTGTCTTGGACAGAACACAGTATTCCAACTGTGATCTAGCTAGTGTTAAGTACGTCAAAGATATTACTTCCCATGATGTGGACACTCTTTCTATTTATACCGCCTAGGGAAGTCTTAAGGGTTTGTTTTTTGTTTTTTTTTTTTTACTTTTTCTTTTTCTCCCCTCCCCCTCCTTTAAGCAGCTGCATCTTACAGTTGGCTCATATTAAGTCTGTAGTCAAGTAAAACCTCCAGATGTTTTTCACAAATTGAAAATTTTCATACTCAGTTCACACTTAGAGTCAGGAACCACTTACTCCAGTAACAGAGAATTCACATGTGTAGCTGCCTAAGGCAGGGATGAATATCTGGGATAACCCACTACATTTTGTTATAAAATCTCTTCTGGTTGCCATTCTTATTTCTTAAAATTTCAACAACAAAATTACATATTTTTCCTTTGGGGAAATATTGAATATTCAAATACACATTTATGTATATCATTACTTATGGTACACTTAATATGTGTTGGTCACTGTTCTGAGTGCTTTAAGAACTTTTTTTTTTAGAGGGAGAGGGAGGGAGAAAAAGAGAGAGAGAGAACATGTGCATATGTGGGGGTGAGGGGAGGGAGAGAGAATCTCAAGCAGGCTCCATGCTCAGCGCAGAGCCCCACATGGGGCTCAATCCCATGACCCTGAGATCATGACCTGAGCCAAAATCAAGAGTCTGACGCTTAACCGACTGAGCCACCCAGGCACTCCATAATATTAATTCATCTTATGTGCATAACAACTATGAAGTAGGTGCTATTATTACACACATTTAACAAATGAAGAAACTAAAATGCAGACTATTTAAGTAACTTGCCTTAAATCACACAGCCGGTAAGCAGCAGAACCAGGACTCAAAACCAGGTAGTCTAGGACCAGATTGGGGTTCACAATCACTACATTATGCTGCCTCTTGATCCTAAATACTTAGGAAAAGAAGCACTGTGCCAGACACTTGGAAAACAAACAAAACACAACATCTACATTATATATCTCTCTGCTTGTCTTACTTCCATTAAATAGATAACAAATGAATACAATCGTGATAAGCAACACAGAAATAGGTCATAGACATTCTGAGCATAACTTTATACGAAGGTCACCTGCAGGGCTATTGAAGGGATTATATAATTAGTATCTGGAAAGTGCTTAGAATAATGTGTGGCTCAAAGCAGGTGCTAGCTCTATTTAAATATCACTATTATAAATGTATTTATTCATATAACTATGCATAGATGTAAACTCATTTATAAATTACACAGTCCCTTAGGGCAAAAAAATAAACTTTTAATTAAATCGCAATGAGGCTTTATTTTAAAAAGTGAAATATTCTCGTAAACATAGAAGAGAAGCATGGTGAGAACTGAAGTGGGCAGGATGATTAGAAACACTGCATAATGAAAAAAAAAAGTCATTCAACTTCATTAGCACCCATCTTCTAACGGAAAGAACTCCACTAACTTCATGTATGTCAACAGCTTGTTCAGGGGTTAAGAATAAAAACTACTCTCAAACACATGCATTGCCACCACTCATTATAGGTCACCAAACCCATCCAGGAACTGTACTCAATATTTTGGGCAACCCATGTGTGTTCCTGCTCATGTAAGGTTTTCTAAAACATGTTCTTCTGTTAGTTCTTTCAAATGAATGACTCAGGGACTTCACAGAGCACCACTTTTTACCTAAAACTGAGAGCGATATACCAGGAAAACCAGCAGCATCTCGTCACTAGAATTTCCCCAGCACACAGAGTCTCATTTGGCTTTGAGCTGTGCTGGGCCAGCAGACAGAGCAGAACATGAAGGCCATGATGGACAGAATTCAGGACAGAATTCTGTCACTACATACTAATCCACCATATTGAGATGGCTATTTTATTGTTATTTTTTTAAATTATAATGATTAATATATATCAAAGTTTGTGATTGGTTCTTGGGTTTGCTCTCCAGTGTGAGTGATGGAAACCTGCTTATTTTTTCCTATGATTTTCCAATAAGTAGATATTTTGACATGGATACATAGCAGTTTTAATGTAAATCATCCAAGAGGTAACTGTGAACATTATTCCATACCACCTCCCAAACAATTTTTGTTTTGCCTGGATAGAAGCACTTCACTGTCGATTCCTGTGTGAATTTATGTTGATAACTTGCAGTGACAGGATTTTTAATAAACTCACAAGATTATGTCCAAATTCTTAGCTTAGAAAGTCGATTCATATAAGCTCCTCTACATCTAGTTGTATTTAGTGAATTATTTTTCTACTCAAATAAAAACTTGTGATTCAGGAGAAGTAACTAAAAGGGAAATGAGAGAGAAAAAGAGAGAGGCCTACTGTACTGACACAGAGTCCCCCACCGAACCCAAATATTAAAGGCACAAGATGCTCTGTTCCAGCTCATGTCTCCATTAATCACTATCTTTTCCTTTCTCATCTCCACGCTTCCTAACAACAAAGACCTGACCACCTATTTTTTTTTAAAGATTTTATTTATTTATTTGAGAGAGAGAATGAGAGACAGAGAGCACGAGAAGGAAGAGGGCAGAGGGAGAAGCAGACCCCCTGCCGAGCAGGGAGCCTGATGTGGGACTCGATCCCGGGACTCCAGGATCATGACCTGAGCCGAAGGCAGTCGCTTAACCAACTGAGCCACCCAGGCGCCCCCCTGACCACCTATTTTACAGCCACTCTATAATACAGCAATGAAGAACTAATCTTTTTTTTTTACTTTTTTATTGTTATGTTAATCACCATACATTACATCATTAGTTTTTTTTATTTTTTTATTATGTTAATCACCGTACATTACATCATTAGTTTTTGATGTAGTGTTCCATGATTCATTGTTTGCGTATAACACCCAGTGCTCCATGCAGAACGTGCCCTCTTTAATACCCATCACCAGGCTAACCCATCCCACGCCCCCCTCCCCTCTAGAAACCTGTTTGTTTTTCAGAGTCCATAGTCTCTCATGCTTCGTCTCCCCCTCCGATTCCCCCCCGAAGAACTAATCTGATTACTATAAAATAAAGTACTTTACAATACTTTTATAGTACTTTATAAAAAAAGTACAGAGAATTTCAAGCAAAAAAGTATTCTTTAAACATTTTAGTTCAGTTAATAAATATCCTTTAAATGTTTTACTTCAGTTAATACTTTTTTCTCTTCATTTTGAACTTACGATTATGTTTTTTTGTTTTTAAAGATTTTATTTATTCATTTGAGAGAGAGCAGAGAGCACAAGCAGGGAGGGGGAAGGAGGGGCAGAGGGAGACAGAGAAGAAGACTCCCTACCGAGCAGGGAGCCTGATGAGGGGCTGGATCCCAGGACCCCGGGATCATGACCTGAGCAGAAGGCAGACGCTTAACCGACTGAGCCACCCAGGTGCCCTGATTATGTTTTTTAAAAGGGGCAAAAATCCAATACTTCCTCCTTCTAGTCTGCATCATCTCTCACCAACTTTCACCTCACTGAAGGACACCACAGAGTGACTCCACTCACCCTACTGATTTCTCTCACTTGGTTATTGCCGTATATACTCTCTGTTCTTTCTACATCTTCAGCACCCAAATGAATAAAAACTCCACCTTCCCCCTCCCACCCCACCTCTACCATCACTAGCCCCACCTCAGGATGGGTTTGAGCAGAAGTGCTCCCACCCGGAGGCTCTGAGAGGCTGGCGGGCTGTTTGGCTGGTTTGCTACCAAGGGAATCAAACTCTGAAGAGGAGACACAGTAATGTAGGTGGCATAGGGAAGATGTAAACAAGGGAGAAGCAGAATACAGACCAGTCACTCACTAGCACTACAACCTTATGCATGAGAGTCCACTTAACCTTTATAATTACTTCTAAACCAGAATTAATGATTCTGAAAGTCTGTTTTTGAAGGAACACCTTTGTTTGTTCAGGTGCATGAGGTGTTTCCCTCCGCCACAGAAAAACACGTTCAAGGCATTATGAAAAGTATGCACTTAAAAAGAACACTTTAATCTTAGCTGTATGTGTGCTATGAAACATTTCAGGATTAAAGCCTCAAGAATGAAGTCATCCAAGGCAGATGTGGGCTTATGAGCACATATGTACAAGCATACACACTGTGTTTATGGGAGGGAGGGAGGGATATTTTGGGGGAAAACACTGAGCTCCTAACAGAGATGTAATATCTAATTGCCATTATTCTTTGTAATTTTCGTATCTATGATGATACAAATATTTTATTGGGCTCTATTTTAGAATGTGTGTATATTTCCTCTGTTTATATGTATTCTTTACTATAAATGTAATAAATATGTATAAATACATTTTGATAAAGCCACATTTTTTTCAGAGACCTGAATATAGAGAACAGCATTTTAATTTGCCAAACAGAACTAAAATTAACCCAGGCTTTGCATTCCAGTGATTTTTAGTATTCCAAGTCTAATTATCATGCAATTGAAATAGGAAACTATTACTGTGACATAATTATTACCACAAATTAGAAGAAGGTATCGGTATTATAAAATTATGTTCTCCAAAATACAATACATTTGTTCTATTTTGACAGTCACAACAACTATAAGAGAAAAATTTTAAAAGGTAAACAATAGAATATTAAATCAGATTTCAAAAGTCTAATAATGGACCTGAATGAATAATCTTCACAGTTTTAAGAACCTGAATAATCTTCACAGTTTTAAGAAGTATCTCCAAGGCAAGAGATAAATACGCTAACAACTCAGATTGCCTTTTAAATTTAATACATTCCTAAATATATAAAAATACCCATAGATGTCTTCTGATTTGGGACCACTTAGCAAAATTTGCCTGTTTTTATTTTCTCAGAGAGAGGAAGAGACAGTATAGCATTGGTAAATGGGACATTCTCTAGTATTTACCTAGCCTCGATGTCCTTCTAAAAAAACTGTATTAGAACAAGACCTTAGTAGAAAAAAGTTTTTATTCAATTACGTGAGCTTCTTTCTGACAGAGAATACTTTCTAAAACAGGACACTGTATATAATAAAAGGTTAACTTTTATTCAAAGATATTAGTTCAGTATATCACCAAAAATTTATATTAGAATTCCTTTTTCTGATTCTACTTCTAATTACAAAAATAGGTACTTCAGGGGCTGGATTTTCATTTTAACACACTAGGCAGCAAGTTAGTGCTGTCCTAAAATTTAAAAATAAATATACAATAGCTCTGTCTAAAAACACAAGTGAAGTTGAGAATTGTCAATTATTGTTATTTGGGAAATTTATACTATTATACTAGAAAAACTTCATAATCTAGGTGGGAAAGGAAAATACAGTTATAATACAGGCTAAGCCAAATTATCCTAGACTGGCTATTCTCAGAGCTTGGATTTTCCCAATACTTGCCCACTCCTGACTTTATGTTGCTCATTACCAATCTATGTTTTCAGGACTTCAAAGACCAGCTATTCCAAGGAGCAAGAGGCTAGACAGACATCAAAACTGAATGCCACTCATAGGAACACAGAGTGCTCTGGCTGAGCCACAAACCAGGCCTCATTTCACCTCTCCCACTTCCTGTTAATAGCAAAGGTTAGAAACAGATTCTGTTCCCAAGCACAAAAGTCAGCATGTCTTTTTTTTAATTATTATTACCAATAAAACTCAGCAGTGCACACAGGTACAAGTGTTTTACGCTATTTGCTTATTCTATACCAGCATTATAAACCCTTAAGATAGTTGGCAGTATAATTGTTAAATTCTACAGATTAGCTTGGCTACGATTAAAGCAACAAACCTCAAACCAACAGAATAGTCTCACAGTCTTGAGTTGTTATCTGGTGTGAACACAGAATTAAGTCTGATAAAGACCTGTATAAAAACATTAATTTGATCATCAAAATTAGATCCACTATTAGTATGTTTCCTGAAGAGCAAAACATTAAAATTACATTTACACAAAGGCAAAATAAATAGCAGAAAAGTCAACGTCTGAAAGAAAAAAAAAAACTAGAAAAATATACAAATATATGTGCCTAAAAATCAAGGCCAGAATATTTTAAGGTGGGTAATTCGTCACTTTGACAATTTCTGGACTAGCGGCACATACAAATTTATCTACTATAACTATTCTGTTTCATTTATCATCACTATTATGACTTACCATTTCAACATCCTCTGTTTCATCTCCACCAAACTGTATTTCCACTCAAACACCTCTCATGACCAGAAAAAACATTTCTTTTTTGGCCCTAGTTCTACTACATGGGACAATACTGGAGTCTATCACTCATACCTGCCCTTCTCCTATTCCTGTTAAAGTACCGAGCCTTCAACCTGAGACCTCCTCAACCCTTGAGATACAAGGAGTATCGACTGCCCCCAAATTCCACAGTTAAGGTTCCTAATCCGACCTTTACTCTTGGCCAAGATTCCTGCCACCTGGAATCATCACTGAGTTTTCACTCTCCTCGGATGCTAGTTTATTTCAGGGCTCCCTCAGTCCACATCATGTCAACCTCAGCATGAAGCTCAGACCATTCTCGCATGTTAAGAAAAATATAAAACTTGCAGGCAAGCACTCATGACTTGATGAGACTTCAGAATTTGGAGTTTAGAGATATGGGGGATTGACAAGTAAGAGTCACATTGTAGTTGACTGCCAACATTTGGTGCCCCAGACTTTCTCTTTCCCATTCTCTTATACAAGTTGCCAAGAAGATTCCAAAATATTCTGTGTCACACAGTTATTTTCCCTCCTCTCAGAAGTCCTGGCTCCATTCGATGCCCAAACCCTTTGGGAATGGGTAGAAGAAGGGTGTAATATTTTCTCCATACTCGCAACAACAGCAATATAGTTTTCCATACTTTTTTCTAACAGAGATTTTGGTGATAGTTGTAAAGTCAGTAAAATATTCTTCACCTGACTAAAAAAAAAGAAAAAGTTCCTAAAACCACCCTCATCCCACTATCTTTCTTCAGTAATATTAAATTTGATCAGATGATTGTAATTTTACACAAATTACTTATTAAACATGGTACTTAGTACATGAGTACTCAAAGAGATATAATAATTTTATCTCATCATAAAATGAAACAAGAACATGTGACTTAATTTTTTTCAAACCTGACATTTTGAAATGCATCCTTGTTATTAAGTAAGAAATTTCACTTGCTATCAGAAAGTAACATGAAAAAAGGTTACCTTCAGCGTATAGTTCTTCCCTCTCAATAGCAACCCCAAAGAGGTCAAAAAGCACTTTAAAAACCACTGCTCCAGAATTTTTAAAAGAAATTTTCTTCCAATTTTAATTATTAGATTGTAAACCAATCAAGTACAGAATAGTTTCTTAATCCAATATCACATATGTAGAAATGTATCTGGAAGAAATCATCAGAAATGCAAACAAGGGTTTATATAAATATTTACTTCAGTATTATTTATACTGACAAAACCCAGATATAATTGCAAGTCCAACAAGAGAGAAATGCTTTAAAAAAGGACACACCCATACACAGACTAGTAAGAAGTGTACAAGTAATAAAAATGATGTACAGCAATAAAAGCATACAAGTGATAAAAGTTTTCATACTTTTAATGTAGGAAATTAGAAAATATTGTTAATTAGAAAATATAGAAAACAAATCAATATATACACTATGACCCTAATTATATAAACTATAAAAGCGTTGCAAAAAGTAACGGGAGAAATTGCTAAAATACTAAGGATGATTACTGTCAATTTTTTCCTTATTGCAGAAAGAATTTAAGCAAATGAATCTTCTTTAAATATAACTACATTAAACAAAACTTAGATGAAATGGATAAGGCAGGTGGATTGTTAGAAAATAAGAAGAGGAATGCCAAGGTGTGCAAGAGGTGAGGTTAGATCCCAAAGTGGACCATCAAATTTGGGACACACGATTCAGTTAGGCCACAGCTGAGTACTAACAGCCAATGTAATCAGTCATATGATGCACGAACCCTAATGCAACAGTAGCAGTTAATGTTTACTGAGTGCCTGTTAAATGCCTAGCTTTGTGCTCAGCAATTTACATGCATTATCTCATTTTATCCTCCCAACAAATCTAGGGTTGGTATTGCCATCATCCCTACTTTAGAGAAGAAGTTGAGACTGTGTAGGTAGTTTGATGTAAACTCAATGACTGTTGAGAGGTAGTCTGAGTCTGGTAAGTGGTCACAAGCCGACTTATATTCCAAGGCCTGTTGTGGTTTTGTTTTGTTTTGGGGGGGGGGGGGTTGTTGTTTTATTTTTTGATGTGAGCAGACATTTCTCCAAAGAAGACATACAGATGGCCAACAGACACATGAGAAGATGCTCAACATCATTGATCATCCGAGAAATGCAAATCAAAACTACAATGAGCTATCACCTCACACCTGTCAGAAGGGCTAAAATAAAAAACTCAAGAATTGACAAGTGTTAATGAGGATGTGGAGAAAAAGGAAACTTCATGCACTGTTGGTGGGAAAGCAAATTGGCAGTCACTATGGAAAATACTATGGAGCTTCCTCAAAATACTAAAAAAGAAATATCATGTGATCCAATAATTCCACTACAGGATATTTACCCAAAGAATACAAAAATACTAATTCGAAAGGATATATGCACCCCTAGGTTTACTGCAGCATTATTTACAATAGTCAAATTATGGAAGTACCCCAAGTGTCCATCAATAGATGAATGGCTAAAGAAGATGTGGTACATACACACAAATGCACATGCGTGCACACACACACACACACAACAGAATATTATTCAGCCATTAAAAAGAATGAAATTTTGCCATTTACAATGACATGGATAGAGCTAGAGAGTATAATGCTAAGCAAAGTCAGTCAAAGACAAATACCTTGTGATTTCACTCATATGTGAAATTAAGAAACAAATGAACAAAGGGGGAAAAAAGGGAGAAAGAGACAAACCAAGAAAAAGACTCTTACTATAGAGAACAAACTGGTGGTTGCTGGAGGGGAGGTGGGTGGGGAGGATGCATGAAATAGGTGATGGGGATTAAGGAGTGCACTCATCATGATGAATACTGAGTAACTTAAAGAACTGTTGAATCACTATATTGTACACCTGAAACGAATATGCAACACTGTATGTTAACTATACTGGGAATAAAATTTAAAACTTTAAAAAGTAAATACAAATAAAAACCATAAAAAGGTCTGTTGCAAAGGATCACTTACAGGAAGGCCCTGGGAACCTTTTTGAACCATCCTGATTCTTTACATGTGAAAACTGGAAAAGTTCAAAAAGCAGAATGGACATAGAGGTCAGATGGAAATTCAAATTCAAATAGAATTCAAATCAGGGCTCACCTGCCTATTACCTTTTTATAATTTATAATTATTAAATTAATATATGATATGATAATAGATAACATTTATATGCAAGGCATATATATGTATTTTCTATTCATTCATTTAATCTTTATAACAAAAATAGGACACGATATAGGTAAATTGCCTGGAATATATAAGATTTCTATAAATGTCAGCTTTGATTATCCTACATTTTTCATAGTAAATTGTTTTATAAATCTTAACTATTATTCCTCTTATAACATTTGTGAGGTAAATGCATACTTCCAAACCTTTAGTAGGGTAATTACGAGTTTTAATTGCCTAAATGAGCCATATAACAATTTGAAAGCAGTTCTGGCTGAACTGGGTGGATGGACACACAGAACCCTCTGGCTGTCTTTTCAAGTTTAAACAACCTTTGCAAGACAAAAGTCCACATAATGCCAGAATCTTTATTCATGAATTGCTACCACAAGAAATTAAAAATAAGGGCAAGTTTTACTTCTCAAGCCTAATTGTATTGTAATTTGGGTAATATTCTTAAATATACCAGTACCTGAAGATATAATTTGTGGTTTATTGGTTTCCAAATAAATCAATTTTTTAAATTTAAAGTTAAACCAAAAATAAATTATATCATTCTAATATCAGACTTAAAATGTCCTTTTTATATAATAGTACTTCTGTGTACTGTCAATTATTTTTTGAAAAAGTAAACTGGTTCTAAAACTTAAGGACTGCCACATAAATGTCACATAAATAACTCTGTTAACCAATGATATATCAGGTACAGAGGAAAGATTAAATTAAAGGTATTCAATGTCCATTTCTAGCATGAATTCTGGTTGCAGAACTCATCTTGTATCCATATTATGTATACTTCAGTGAAGGTTTCCACTATCATTTGTGAAATTTGTATTTGTTTTAATAAAAATAACCACACTCCCTTAATAAGGTATACATTTATAAGGGAAAAAAATCACAGTGGTTTACCTTATATATTTGAATATAAAATTAAGAGGGTATAGATGTGAATTTAAACTATCTTACAGCTCTAAAACATATCTATTCCTAAAGAAAGGTGCTTTCTAAAATAAGTGACTAAGAATAGCCCACAGTTGTATATTCATACCATATAATGTATGAAGTACCTAAGACGAATTTTCATATGATCTAAAGAAATTGTCTAGAAAATTTAAATTTAGAAATCAGATGTCTCTTCTGATTCTCTATCATTTCTTGAGGGCTTGAAGAAGCAATGAAGGCATTTGGAGAGAGACAAATAAAGATGCAACTAAAACACATACCGAGAGAGAATTAAGTTGTTTTATATAGTGTGTGCAAGAGGACTCCTAAGTTTGGAGGAAAACCTGTGACTTTAGAAAATTGTATTTATTCTACCATTCCTGGTACACAGCGACTGCTTAATAAATGTTCTTTTCAATGTTTAATGCTGGCTTTATTTTAAATTGTGACCATTTAATCACACACACACACACACACACACACACACGCTTATATGCACTCACACACGCAAAGGTGGGTTGTTTGCATTTATGTCTTAAATTCATGCATTAAATGGAGGAGGTCTTAAAAGTCATTTGTTATTTATTTATTGACTCATTACTTACTCTTCCTCTTTAATACTTAAAATGCATTAAGAAGCTCTCGGAAACAAGGACCATAAAGATAGCTCCTAAGAAAGCAACTAATTTAGTTGCCAATTATCCTGTACAGAAAAATGGACCTAAAGGTAGCTTATTTTTTTTACTATAATTTAGACCACTGACTACCAGATCCTTTAATTCAAGGGTGCTAATGTTCATAAGTGAGGATTTTAGTCTGTTTTAAGTCATTTATTCCTTCTTTGTCTGCCCATGATTTCATGTACACCCATACATCAACTTGGGAAATGACCTGCCATCGAAGTTCATATTGCGCTATGGATATCGTTGAGCTGTGGATGCATCCCTTAGAATGAGCAACCCTGGTTTTATAACTCTGAATGAAACAGCAATAGGGCCCATCATGTGTTAGCTTCAAATCTACCAAAATGACACCTTTGGGGTCAGAGTTGCAAAAAGCAGGTAGTTATTACATAATTTTATAGGTGCAGAGGTTAAAACCCATAGAAATTAAATGTCACACATGCAGGGTTACAAGCTAGTTGTCTGAGTTTGGACGAAACCCCACTTCTGTCTAAACTGAAGCCCATTCTGCTTCTTTGTGTTCCCAACACTAATATCCCATGAGCTTCGCTGACACTGAATTGCAAAACCTAAGAGTAATCTGTCAGCATGAGGAATGAGGAATTAAATGAGGAGCCTGAAGACTTATTCAGAGTGAACTGAATACTTTATCATAAAATGATTACCTAGTTTTGGAGTAAAATAAACATAATCACCCCTATGGGAAACACGATGGATTATAGTGTGGCTATAAATACAATTCAGACACGTGTTTAATCTGTCAAATTAAGGATCAATGCCAAATGAGAGCCCAAAAAGGAGCGTGGGAAAGCCTGTGGGTTGGGGTAAGGGTTAGGGAAACAGCTGCTATGGGCACGATACAAAAAGAAAGGAAAAAATAGCAAGAGAGAAATTAGCAATAAATAGAACATAACTATCTCTACACTCTGTGGTTTAAAAAGAAGGTCCTTAAATAAAAGATATTTTGGAGGATTAAAAAACATATATGCTATTAACCTTATCAACAATCCTGTGCAATCTGATCTTTAAATCAAAAGGTAATGAGTACTTTATAATCAGGATTTTATGTTTGACATACTTTTATGTCTAATAATGGTTCATATTTCTTGTGAGACTCAATGTTTTAAAAACCCACCTTTTACTCTTAAAACCAGCAATTACTGCCCTCAGTTCAAACCAGAAGAAAAGATAGCTACTAGAAAGAAATAACAGTAAGTCAACATAATTGTGTTTCTATTATGTGCAAATATGTGTACTTGCCCAGAAGAAAAAAAGATAAGTGAGTCTCTATCTTTAAAGAATTTATAGTCTCAGAAATCTCCATGTTTCATTCATTCAGCAAATATCATCCATATTTTTGCCAGGCACTAGGTTTCCCTAGATTGAATGAATCCTGAGACAGATAACAGAAGCTGCCCAGAACCTAGAGTCTAGTCAGAGAGACCAATAAAGACTATGAGAGGAAGTACATGATATTCTAAGCACAGAGAAATGCCAGGTTGAGCAACCAAGGGAAACAACCTAGAGGCAATGTCCAAGGAATTATCTTATTTGATATTTTTTTATAAGCAGGGACAATGCAGATACTTAAATTTGATTACATGAGAGATATCTTCAACTTTGCTACCACCAAAGGATAAGGATAAACATAGGGGAAAGAATTCTTGTACCCCCCCACAATTTATAATTCAATGCAGTTAAAATGCCAATAAAAGACTGAATTAGATTAAAATAAAACCTAGAGTGGAAAGCTAAACTTTCTGTGCCATGTCTTACAGAAAATTACTGAGTCTAACAGGACCTCATTTGACTCATCTTTATTCTGACTAAATCAGATTAGATGATGTACAAGATATTTCTAGTTATATGATTTTATATCTGTAGTTGTCAGCCCTAAATGCACCTCTGCTTTCTTGCTAGATATTTGTGTTCTCAAGAGTGCTTCTTTTCTACAAACTCCCCCAAAATTGTGTTTACTCCCAAGGCCTTACTGGCCATCTGGAGAGTGAGGATTCCAAAATGTGTACCTCTATCCCAGGTTTCTGGTCTTAACTACAGCCTACACCCCAGTTATTTCCCGAACCCTTCCTTGGAGGTCTTGTAGGCTTATGTGATACATAATCATGTATATAAAGAACACTTTATCAAAGGCTTTCACCAACCCTATAGACAAGATATAATTCTCCTGCTATCCTCTCCCACAGCATTAATATTTTACATCCCTTTAATGATATTCATATACTTATAATCACTTAATATAGTCCTACTACAGTATAATCCACAAAGGCAGAATAATGTTACCTTGTTCATCATTTTATTCCTAGTAGAGGACCCTACTGGTGTTTCAACATGTTATTACTCAACTAAATTGTATCGTAACTGCTTTATACCACATATGTGACATGAGATAATATATATACAGACTTTAAAAAATATACTCCCATAACTCGAATTACAACATTTTATTTTTATATTAGTATGGTATTATTCAGTGTCACCAGAAAGAAGGGAAATCAGGACCAAACTGGTAGTCCACCTGAGTTCAGGAAAAAGATGGGTAAGAATCACCCTTCCCACTCAGCAATGATCTTGAGCTTAAGTTTCAGAATAGGGCTAGGAGAATTAAGGAAGAAAGAGTAGTTCAAAAGAAACAAAAAGCAGAAGAACTGAATAACACTCCTTACACAATACCCGCATTCCACCTGTGCAGGATGGCTAGCATTTCAAATGCTATAATAGCAATCTATGTCCTATTGCCAACATTATGGATTCACATAGTTTTTTTTTTCTCTTTTGTGGATATATATCTAAAGATAATTACCTATAGATATGTCAAATACTTCTCATTTTGGAATGATGCTAAGTTCAATACAGATTAAATCAAGTAAGATGCCTTTGTGCTTCACAGAAGGAAAAGGAACACCACCAGTAATTTTTTTTAAATGTTTTCAAAAAGCACTTGCAAGTATATTAAGGGTGGGTTGTTTAGAAACAACGGTGAAATAGAAAATAACAATCATGTCATGAAAGCTTTTAGAGCATATCCATAATTTATTCTTTTATTATACTATTAACATAAAAATGTCACTAACAGAAGTATTTATTGCCCACTGAATGAGTATTTGCACAATGCTTGCTAATATGGAGCTATAAAAAACAAGCATAAGTTTTCAAAAAACTGAAATTTAATTAGGAAACTACTAACTAGTGCAACACAATCTATAGTAATAGGGCTTCAGAGTAAGACTGTAGGCGCCTGGGTGGCTCAGTCTGCCTTGGGCTCAGGTCATGGTCCCAGGGTCCTGAGATCGAGCCCCGCATTGGGCTCCCTGCTCAGCAGGAAGCCTGCTTCTCCCTTTCCCTCTCCCCCTGCTTGTGTTCCCTCTCTCGCTGTGTCTTTCTCTGTCAAATAAATAAAATCTTTAAAAAAAAAAAAAGAGTAAGACTAACTAAGTAAACTATACATATATTAGGGTTGTAGCAGCTGTGAAATTTTCATGAAAAAGGTAAGCTACACCCAATACGTGGTATTTGGACAGATCATGAGAAGCAAGTTCAAATTTTCATCTGAGAGGAACTAAAGGCAAAAAGAGGAAGAAACAAGTATAAACAATGGATTTTGTAGAGAAAGTGAAATGACTATCTGATTGAAATGAAAGCATTTGGCTAATGGGATATACAAATAAAAGCACACAGTAATGAGATAATTACAAGAAAATCTAACTAGATTATGAAGGCTTCAAAAAATAAGGCAGATAGGGACTATCAGGTGGGAAAGTGTATGGTTTTTAGCAAGAAGAGGTTATTTGGGGCCTCCATGTTCCAACCAACCATGGAGCTCCGTTCACGGTAGTCCTGCAGTCTACAGCTAGATGAAAGCCATGTTTTTAAAGATCACTCACTGGGGCACCTAGGTGGTTCAGCTGGTTAAGCGTCTGCCTTCAACTCAGGTCGTGATCCTAGGGTGCTGGGATGGAGCCCCGAGTTGGGCTCCCTGCTCAGTGGAGAGCCTGCTTCTCCCTCTCCTTCTGCCCTTCCCCCGCTGCTTGTGCATGCTCTATCTCAAATAAATAAAATCTTTAAAAAATAAAGATCACTCATGCATTACAGATTATAGCTGTAGGCAAGGAGAGACTCTTCAGAGACTTATTAAGACGTTATTTCAGTAACTCAGTGATAAAGGTTTAGAACCTTGACTGTCAAAGAGGGGATAAAGACAAAAGGGTAAGTCATAGAATAATGTTAACATAAGAAATGCCAAAAATCTGACACATGCCACAATGCAGATGAACTTGAGGACATTATGCTAAATGAAATAAGCCAGTCACAAAAGGACAAGTGTATGACTCCACTTATGTGAGATACTTAGAGCAGTCAATTTCATAGATACAAAAAGTAGAATGGTGGATACCAGGGGCCGGGGCAAAGGGGAAACAGGCTGTGCGATGAGGATGGTTCTTGTTTAATGGGTGTAACATATCTGTTTCCAAGACGAAAAGAGCTGGAGATGAGATGGTGGTAATGGTTGCCCAACAATGTGAATACACTCAATATCACTGAAGTATACATTCAAACATGGTTAAGATGGTAAGTTTTATGTTCCATTATACGACAGTTTAAAATAATTCTTTTTAAATGACAAAACTTCATGTCAAAATGGAATTAAAGGAAGGATGAGAAAAGAATTCCAAACTACTCTTAGGCCACTAGCTTAGAAGAGGAAGGAAAGCTGAAATAAAGGGGATCCAGCCCGACAGAGGAGAAGAGTGTCAATTGTCAACTATGTTTGATAGGAACATCTAAATGGATGTCACAGGCAGCTGGAGACAATAGATAAGGGCTCTGTGGATAGAACAGGAAATATGCTGGGTTTTATTCTATTTTAGTGTCACCATTTGGGGTGAGGGGATGGGAGAGTCCATCATCATGTTCAATTCTGAGCCCTAGATTTTAGCAGAGATGTTTTTAGAATATACTGTTATGTTTAACATATTTTTTTCCACATTTTGGTATCTCTGAATTGGTTTGGTCAAAAGAGGAAGAGCATCTTTTGATGGCAAAACAGTTGTAAAAACAGAGACGAACTCTATAGCTTAGGGCAGGCTTATTCATAGAATGAGGGGCAGGAACACAGTGCAGCCTGAGGGAAGAAGTAGAACCAAAGTCATGAAAGCTCTGAGGCAATTAAGACCCCTCTCCCTTTTCCCCCACTCCCTGCATCTGCTTCATTCTTTCTGCAAATTGACTTTCTCTGCTCCTTAGCCCGGGGGTTCAGAAAGGTGTTTTTGCATTTTGGAAAAGACTGACCTAAACTCACACTTGGTCCCAATACCAAATTCTGGATCGGAATTTCATTGCTCATCTGAGTTCAATCTAGTACAGTCAAGTAACAGGGTCAAGCCAAGAAAGTGTGGCTACAATCCGTATAGCCCAAAACCCCAATGGACCGCAACTGCATGCCAGGGAAGAGGCAAGTTGTTAAGATATGAAAATCAAGTCAAACAAAGAATAAATTAAAGGGACATCTTCAGCCAGGGGAGAAGACATAAGAGTCCTAAGAGGCAAATAAATTTAAATAGTGACAATTTTCATTACATAAAATAGAAAATAAATATAAGCTGGGGGAGGGGCAGTGGGAAGGGGAGAGAGAGAATCTCAAGCAGACTCCATGCTCAGTGCAGAGCCTAACACCATGATCGATTTCACGACCCTGAGATCATGACCTCAGTGGAAACCAAGAGTCAGACACTCAACCAACTGAACCACCCAGGCACCCCTCCCTTCTGTTTCCAATACACCACTGCTTTGTATTGGTTTGAATGTGGGGTGCTAGATTTCATTTGAGGTATTCAAACAGTGGCTAAACATTTGTCACAGAAATACAATAGGAATAATTACTGTTCGGGTGGGAACCTTATCTCACCTCTCTGATGTCCAACTGTAATATTTCATAACTTTATGTTGGATTCAGTAACTTCATTTTCAAAGCATTCATTACAAGGAAAGATGAATATTTTTCCCATCTAAAGGTTTTACAATCCTGATAACTTTTTTTAAGATTTCCGTATTTGAGAGAGAGAGAATGTGCGTGTGTAAGAGCAGTGGGAGGCGAAGAGGGGGAGGGAGAGAATTTCAAGCAGACTCCCTGCTGAACAGACTCTTAATGGACTGAGCCACCCAGGTGCCCCAATCCTGATAACTTCTAAAAAGAAAATGTTCTCCATCTATTCCTCTTTTTTAAGGAGAAGAGATCTGGTTCATCTTTAAAGAAGAAAGTTAATAATAGTAAATATATTAAAATCTAAGAAACATTGTTTTCTGTTGTAGAAGTGACCATAGTTAGTGAAATAGCTAAAAGAGTTTTAAAAAGTACAAACTACGGATGCTTGGGTGGCTCAGTTGGTTGAGTGCCAGACTCTTGATTTTGGCTCAGGTCATGATCTCAGGGTCCTAGGATGGAGCTCTGCAATGGGGCTCCACACTCAGCTGGGAGTCTCTCTGCCGCCCTCCAACTGCCTGCCCACACATGTTCTCTCTCTCTCTCTAAAATAAATAAATCTTTTTTAAAAAAATAAAAGTACAAACTATTCAAAGCAGAATATTGCTTGTGGATTCAAACTGGGCCACTGACTTATAAAACATAACAACCATTAGGACTTCAAATGATATAGTAAATATTACTTTTAAGCTCCAGATTTCAGACACACTAGCCCAAGAACCTAGAGATGGGAGGGAAGGGAAAGGGAGGGAAGGAAGGGGAGGGGAGGGGAAGGGAAAGGAGGGAAGGAAAGAAAGGGAAGGGGAGGGGAGGAGAGGGGAGGGGGAATTCAGATGGAGATGATGGGGAAAGGCTGGTGCTCTGGGCCCACCCCCACTGCCTTAAAGGGCTTGGGTTAAGTTGGTTTGTTTTCATCTACCCATTCATTGGATTTGCATAGGATTTCACACAAGAAACAAATGTTCCATTTGAGGAGGAGGGAGGAACAAGGGGAGGCACAAGGAAGGGAAAAGGAAGAAAAATACATCTCACACTTCTAGAGCTTTCCAGACCCTTCACTCTCAATGGATTCATCATTACACTCTGAGAAAGTATTCAACAGAAATAACACACATACACACATAATTAGTGTCATATAGATTTAAATTTTTCACGGCATTTAGAAAAGTCTTTTGAAAGACTTGAGAAATGTGTTTAACAAAATGAAAATTATGATAAGAGAATGGCAATAAATTACATAATAATTCAGAATTATATTTTTTTCTTTAAAACTCATTTGTATAGCTTACAGAACACAAACATGGAATATTTGAGAAGAAAAATGTGAATAGGGACAAATAAGAACAGATGTTACTTAAAATATTTATAAATTCATTTAATCTTTGAAATAAGAATGACCCTTATGAAAAGAAACTCTTTAATGAAAGCTATCTGCAAATTAATGTCAGCTTGAGCCAATTTTCTACAAAAATGTTCCCCATAATAATGAGTGTTTTCTCACATCTACAGAGCCAAACAGAAGACCACAATAACACAACATCATTAAGAATATAAATTTGTGGGCACCTGGGTGGCTCAGTCGGTTAAGCGACTGCCTTCGGCTCAGGTCATGATCCTGGAGTCCCGGGATCGAGTCCCGCATTGGGCTCCCTGCTCGGCAGGGAGTCTGCTTCTCCCTCTGACCCTCCTCCCTCTCCTGCTCTCTCTCTCATTCTCTCTCTCAAATAAATAAATAAAATCTTAAAAAAAAAAGAATATAAATTTGTTAACTATAATATCAGTTTTCATTTAAGGCAAGTAGGTCCTATACCAATTATTTTATGAAGGGGAACAGATACTTGTTTAAATTTTTTAATTTCATCCATACTCTAAGATTTCTAAAATATTAAGTTACATATGTGATGTTTATAAAAGTTTTACTTATAAGAAAATATTTTTTACCATACCTTAGTACAAGTAGTCTAAAGTAATGAAATTCCACCAAAAAATAAAAATATTTTTCATATAGAGTACTTGCTTTTCCTCGTACAATTATTTTAAGAGTATGGATATAATGCTAAACACATGGAAGGCAACTCAAAGTAATTTCTAAACAATTATAAGTCTTCAAAAACTAACTTGAAACTCTAAACATAAGTACTCCAAAATCAATTAAAATTTTAATTCCAAGCAACAGAATCTTTGAGTTGTAAAAAATTGGGGAATACTACTCTATCTCTCTCCATCTATCCAATGTAACAAATTAGGCTCACTGACACCACCAATCCCTTTCCTTATCTGGGAACCTTGGTAACCAGTGATTCTATGTAACAATAGACCTCATTTTGCTAGATTTAGAGCTACTACCCTTATAGAGAAAGAATAGGTACATGAAGACATGACAAACTAATTCTATCTCCTGCCTCTACTGTCTTTCTAAAAATTCAGCCATTCAAATAGAGTATAACTGCTTAGTTGAAAAAAAAAAGGGGGTTTTTTTGTTTTGTTTTTTTTTAAGATTTTATTTATTTATTTGACAGAGAGAGAGAGCACACAAGCAGGGTGAGTGGGAGAGGGAGAAGCAGGCTTCCCACAGAGCAGGGAGCCCGATGCGGGGCTCGATCCCAGGACCCTGGGATCATGACCTGAGCTGAAGGCAGACGCTTAATGACTGAGCCACCCAGGCACCCGGAAAAAAAACTTTTTAGTGAATACCTATTCTTAATCCAACCATGTATGTATGAGGAAAAGGACATAATATTAAGTGTCTGCTATGTGCCTGGCACTTTGGTAATGCTGTCAACAAATTATCTGAAAATTAAGTAATAACCTATGAGGTAGAAAATGTTATCCCTTTAAACAGATGAAGAGAAAGTCTGAGATGCTTAGTAACTTCCCGTAAGTCACACAGCTGGCAGTCAACATCTGCCTTGATCCCAAACTCTGTGTTAGACCACTATGACTCCTGATTCAATAAGGCTGAGAAGAAGCAGGGCACCTGGGTGTGGGGCAGGGGCTCAGTCAGTTAAGCGTCCGACTCTTGATTTTGGCTCAGGTCATGATCTCAGGGTGGTGAGATCCAGCTCTGCACTGGGTGTGAAGCCTTCTTAAGATTCTCTCTCTTCCTCTGTCCCTCTCCACCATGCGCGTGCCTGCTCTCTCTCACTCTGTCCCACTCATAAATAAATGAATAGATAAATACGGCTGAGAAGCCACTTACGATAGCAGGTCTATGATGTGATCATGGAAGTAAGAACACACAAAGAGTAAGGAAATGCCGAACTGTGAGGTGCTATGTAGGAGTTCAAGTAAATGAGAAAGAGCTGCACAGGTTCCGAAGGTTTTGTGAAAGAATGGTTCTGGAAACAGCGCATGAAAGATGAACAGAATTCCAGTAAGTTGCAGAAGAGAAATGAGATCATCTCGGACTGGAAGAGAAGAAGGTGGGAAGGAACCTGGGGACTCACAGGAAACGGGGTTGTACCCATCAGAGTACCAAGAAGGTATGAACAAAGAAACCATGAGAGAGCTGGATAATCCCTAGAAATAGACCCTCACATAATAGAATGGACAAAATACATATAACACAGAGAGAAAATTGCTGAAGGGACCCGGAAGGATTAATAAGCAGTAGTTTAAGTAGCATGGGTCACACTTCCCACTTCCCTTTCCGCATTGGCTCGGTCACTTCTCTTTCTTTCACACCAAATTCAAAGCTTTACACGGAAAAGCAGATTCATTCTCTGAATAAACACTGGGGAGGAGAAAAAGGAAGCAGCAGAAAACTCTGCATTTGAATCAGCAAGCAGTAGGGAACTATTGGCGCTTCTTAGCTAATGCCAGTAGATAAATGCATATTGTAAAAAAGGATCTGGGCTAGTCCCTACCCCACCCCCAAAATTCATAAACTACACAGATGCAGATGAGCAGTGATGTTTAGCAAGTAACCAACAGCTCAAGAAATAGGAACCATGGCTCATGAGGAAACTAATTTGAATATACACAAATAAGGTGATCTGAGGTTGAAAGGTCAGAGAGTCAAACCATTAAGAAATGGCTATCTCCATAAGCGAAATGCTAGATAAAACCTTTCAGAATGGCTGTTTCCATAATAGAAATATTAGATAAATCCAAATTGTAAGAGTAAAACTAGTAAAAGCTTCTAGGAATGGCTATTTCCTTAAGAAAAATGTTAAATAAAGCCAAACTGAGTTAGAATGGCTAGTACTATTCGATATATTTATTTGGTAACCAATAAATCAATTAAAAATTTTTAATAAGTGTCCCTCATGTATATAGCATTTTGTTAGGTTCAATTCAGGATAAGGAAAAAATGAAGAGATGTGGTTCCTACCTCAAGAAACTTACAGTATGATATTTTTAACTTTGAAATTACCAAAGTTATCTTGTTCTTTTTCCATACCTACAATTATATGGCTTTCTATATAAGTGTGATTTTATTAAGTCCAGGACCCAATTAGCTCCTAGCAGGATGCAGCTCCAAAATTTTAACTAAGTCACTTTTGCCAAAACTTAACTGAGTAAAAAAAAAAAAATAAAGGAAAAGTAATATTTCCTCCTGAAATAAGGTTATAAACCTAATGAACTTACTAACATAAACAAAAAACCTTATTAAAATATTGATGAAGTTTAAGAAAATAACACATTCCTACTAATACAGCATATGATTGATTTCTCTATTTCAGTTTCTCCCTAAATTCTAACATTAGAATGTTCAAAAGCCAACCTACATTCTTCTGTCTTTTAAATTATTCTTTTTCAGGAATCTGGCCAAATGATGTCACTTTAGATATGCAAACTTACCTGCCAAAAAGAGAAATTCCAGGAAAAGCCTTTGAAAGGATATAATTCATTAGCAAGTTCAAAGAGAAAGCTAAAGACTGAACTTTGACCAAACTGTTAAGTTTCAGAGTTAGAAAATTAAAGATTAGACTGCCTACCATGCATACAGTCTCCCTTGAAATAGCTGTATCTAGATATCTAGATATATCTACATATAGTCACATATATGTATATATAATCGAAATTAAATTTAATTGCCCTAAAATATTAAAACTGATAGTCTTCATATTTTGTTATTTAAAGCTCAGATTCGAAATAGCTTTAAAATAAAAATGATGGGGCGTCTGGGTGGCTCAGTCGGTTAAGTGTCTGCCTTCAGCTCAGGTCATGACCCAGGGCCTGGGATGGAGTCCCACATCGGGCTTCCTGCTCAGCGAGGAGTCTTTCTCCCTCTGCCTCTCCCTCTGCAACCCCCACTTGCTTGTACGCTCTCTCTCTCAAATAAATAAATAAATAAAATCTTTAAAAAATAAATAAAATAAAAATGCCAAGTGTTTGTCTTATTAAAAAAAGACAAAATTTAGGATATCATAATTCTAAATCTTTCTCCATCACAGATTACCATTTTGAGAATTCTGATGTTAAGTGTCTATTTCCTTTAAGAAGCAATTCCAACAAAACTCTCCCATTCATACACAGTTGTAAATCTAGATGCTAAATGATAAATACAATGGTGGTCACAAATCCTGAACTCTGTGCTTCATGGGAAAGATGTGTTGTCACCCTCAAGCCTCCACCTATAGCTCACAGATGAAAATTGGGAATAAATAGGACTATTAACTAAGCAAGCGTGGTTGAGGCTCTCCCTGCAAGCTTACAATTCTTCCTTGCAACAGAATCAAAGGTATCTGCTAGACACTTTGGACAGCTAACTATAAAGGAGAGAAAAAAAGTTTAAAGAGGCACACATTCTAGTATAGAAGCATGGAAGGATGAGCCATTCAGCGTCGGGAAAATATCTCTAAACATTTTAATGGTCTCTGAGGATGTTATTGTACTGCTGCGTTTTAAAATAATTCAAGTTGATATAATGAAGACCTTGAACTAGCAAGAAAAAATTTAATTAAAATCAGTGTGCACTGTGAATGCACCCACACACTAAAAAAAAAAGGAAAGAAATTCAGTTACCAATTGAACAGCAAAAGTAAAAATCCATGTGATGTCATTCCTTAAGGAGAGAGAAAGGAAGACATTACTATGCAAGTAGGAGTTAAACATTATTTCTTTATTCCATTATAATTTTCTTTCAACAAGTAATTCTCATTAAGACTTTTTTTTTTTAAATATAATCTTTACTGGCATCCAAAGTTGCATCTCCCAGAAACCTGGTGCTGACCCCGACTACCACATCATAAAGTATTTAACTCTGACAGCCCAGTTAGGACCATATCAACATAAATCTGTGCCTCCAAAAAGTTATTCTCTTACAATTATGATATAGACCTATTTTTCAAACCAGCATCAGAAAGTAATTTTGACAATACTATAGAAATAAAGGAAAAAACAGAATTTCCATTTTATAAAAAAAAGTCTGTGAATGATTGGCTCAAAAATTTTTAATGTGTTATAATAGAAATCATAAATCTCTATTAATAAACTTCTTCCATACCTTTGGAACAGTAAAATATTTTTTGAAATCACTACACTTAAAAATACCAATGTCTGGAGGTGCCTGGATGGCTCAATCAGTCAAGGGGCTGACTTTTGGTTTCAGCTCAGGTCACAAGATCTCATGGTTGTGGGATCAAGCCCCACGTGGGGCTCATGCTCGGTAGGAAGTCTGCTTGGGATTCTCGCTCTCCCTCTCCCTCTGTCCCTCCCCTGACTCGCACTCACGCTCTCGCTCTCTGACATAAATAAATAAATCTTTAAAAAAAAAAAAATACCAATGTCTGGGTCCCACTTCAGACTAGTGAATCAGAATATTTGGTGGGGCGGGGGCAGGGGGTGGTAGGTTTGGTAAGTGATTTTTGCATTTAATATCCCTGAAGATGAGTCCAAGGCACAAACAGGGTTCAAAACCCTTAATTACCCTGGAGGTCCTTTTGGCTCCATACTGCTTAACTTAGAGTCCCATCTTGCCATTCTCCCAGGAGCAGAACTGCCTGTAAAACTCCAGACATTTCCTGACCCTATCTCCATAAACCTGCAAATGCTATCCCCAAAATAGAGATAAGCACTCAATCCTACACTACTGTTGCCCGATTTCATGAGGAAATGTACACTTAAGATATTCTCTGAATTTCCAAGCACTGTCTACATCTAAGTTACAATAATACCTCATTTACTCAAAAACATGTGTTGACCATCTCCATGGCACTAAGATAAACAATGTGGAGCACAGGAAAGGTAGGCCAATTATACATAGACGCCCCCCGCCCCAATCAAAGACCTCCATTTACATTGGTTGGATATCAGGATACAGAGACGGGCATTAGAGGCAGGAGACAATACATGCAACAGATATAGGAAGCAAGGTTTATATAGAGACCTAGCTACCTAATAGGGGTGGTGAGTGGAGGGGAAGAGAGAGCAGGGAGCACAAACCAGCCCAAGCAAGAGAGCAAGCGCACTATAAGCAATTCAAATTAGCTAGAAAATTAACAGGACAAGGGAAGTAGAGTTTGAAGAGACTGAAGGGTAGGAAGCGCAAATGAGAGAGGGTCAAGAATCCCAAATTAAGAGGTATTCATTGATTTGAAATGCAACTAAGATATGAACTACTTCTTATCAAGGGAATGACAAGATGTTATATTAGTGTTCAACAAAACGGTCACGATTACACTTGTACAGGAAGGTATAATGCAGTGGTTCAGGGGATGAGTTAATACTCAGAAAGCATGAAGGCAAGAAGATCAGTTGGGAAACCACCACACAATACAGGCACACCTTGTTGTATTGTGCTTCACTTTACTGCACTTCACAGATACTGTGTTTTGTTTTTTGTTTTTTTTTGTTTTTTTTTTTTAATTGAAGGTTCATAGCAACCCTGTGTCAAGCAAGTCTATGGGTACCATTTTTCCAACAGCATTTGCTTACTTCATATCTCTGTGTCACATTTTGGTGATCTTCACAATATTTCTAACTTTTCCATTATTATATTTGTTATGGTCATCTGTGATCAGTGATTCTTGATGTTACTATTGTCATTGTTTTGGGGTACCACAAGCCTTGCCCATATAAAACAGTGAACTTAATCGATAAATGTTGTGTGTATTCTGACTGCTCCACTGACCAGCCATTCCCCCATCTCTCTTCCTCTCCTGGGGCGTCCCTATTCCCTGAGACACAACAATACTGAAATCAGGCCAGTTAATAACCCTACAATGGCCTCTAGGTGTTCAAGTGAAAGGAAGAGTCACACATCTCGCACTTTAAACCAAAAGCTAGAAAAGATTAAACTTAGTAAACTTAGTAAGGAAGGGATGTCAAAAGATGAGATAGGCCACAAGCTAGGCCTTTTTGTACCAAACAGCCAAGTTGTGAATGCAAAGCAAATGTTCTTGAAGAAAATTAAAAGACCAAGGAGTAATTCAACTTTCAAGTCGTACTACTTAAAAAAAATACATTTTTGTAAGGCTACAGCTGCCATAGATGGATGTGGGCAAAATAAAGCATTTCTGGAAAGGATTCACCATTCCAGATGCCATTTAAGAACATTTGTGATACATGGGAAAAGATCAAAATATCAACATGAACAGGAGTTTGGAAGAAGTTGATTCCAACCCTCATGGATGACTTTGAAGGTTCAAGACTTGAGTGGAGGGAGAAACTACAGATGTGGAAATGTCAAGAGAGCTAGAATTAGAAGAGGAGCCTGAAGATGGGACTGAATTGCTGCCATCTCTTGTTAGAACTTCAACAGATGAGAAGAAGAAAGTGGCTTCTTGAGATGGAATTCCTGGTGAAGATGCTGTGAAGACTGCTGAAAAAGGATTTAGACTATTACATCAACTTAGTGTATAAAGCAGCCGCAGACTTTGAGAGGATGGACTCCAATCTTGAAAGAAGTTCTTCTTTGGGTAAAATGCTATTAAGCAGCATTGCATGTTACAGGGAAATCGTTCATGAGAGGACAAGTCAATTGATGTGGCAAACTTCACTGTTGTCTTATTCTAAGTAATTGCATAGACAACCTTCAGTAACCACCACCCTGATTAGTCAGTGGCCATCAACATGGAGGCAAGACCCTCCACCAGCAAAAAAAAAGATTATGACATGCTAAAAGCTCAGACAATGCCTAGCATTTTTTAGCAATAAAGTAATTTTAATTAAGGTATGTACATTGTATTTTTAAACATAATGCTATTATGCACTTAACAGACCACAGTGTAGTGTACACATAACTTTTATATGCATTAGAAAACCAAAAAACTTATTTGACTCATTTTTATTGCGATACCCGCTTTATTGCAGTGTCTGGAACCAAACCCGAAGTATCTCTCAGGTATGCCTGTAGTCCACTCAAGTATGATGTGACCAGGGCAGAAACTGGGACAGCAAGAGCAGAAAAGGAAGGGAAGAGCTTAACATAATGATTATCACTTTGAAGAAAGTGATATCCTGTCAATCCCAGCAAAGCTTTTGCTGTCTAGGGCAATAGAAACAGGAAGCCTGCAGAGCCAGACAGACCTGGACTCAAATCCAGGCTCTGCATCTGATACACAATGAAACAAATAATACTACATGTTTAATGTTGTCAGGAGAATTAGTTGTGATGGAAAACGCTCAACATATTGAGGAAAAATTAGTAATGGGGAAAAGAGCCAACTAGCAAGAGAAACAAAAATTTTAACAATGTGAAGGAGTCAAAATGGGCTTTTATAACAAAGAACTCAGCTATGATACTCCACATGCATCAGCATCTGGCTGTGTTGCCTCTTCAGACAGCAGGGTCTCAAGGCTGTTCATTCCCCAGTTCTCTCTGGCTTCAAGGTAGCAACTCCTTATTTTAAAAGTAGAGCTCAGTCGGACATGTGCCCAAACACAGAAACAGACCTCCAGATGGTAAAAGGACACCTGGAGCCCTGGCTCCTGATCTCATACATGCTTGGGAAAAGTATCTAGTCAGGGATGTCTCAAAGTAGAAGTGGACATGATAGGACTGAGGGAGAGCTGTGCAGACATTATAAGCAGAGGACCTGACAAAGGGGCTCAAAAATTAATGTGTCCTTCCCTCTGTCCAATTCAATCGTTCTTAAGCAAAATCTTGCTTCATTTGGAATGACTAGGTTGAAAATTAATATGAATATGCAACTGAGTGTTTAAAATGATGTTCAGAAAAATTTGTAAGAGGGGCACCTGGGTGGCTCAGTCAGTTAAGCATCTGCCTTCAGCTCAGGTCATGATCTCAGGGTCCTGGGATCAAGCCCAGAGTTGAGCTCCCTGCTCAGCAGGGCATCTGCTTCTCCCTCTCCCTCTTCTCCTGCTTATGCATGCTCTCTATCAAATAAATAAATAAAATCTTTAAAAAAAATTTGTAAAAAATTTGCTGAAAATGCTTCAACCATCCTTTACAATTATGAACTCAGAATACTGGTATACTGGTTTTATAGATGAAAAAATAATTTATTCCTTGTTGAAAAAAATAGTGAAAATCAAAACACTGAATGCTCTTTGATTTATTTCTGCCCATAGTTTTGTTATTTGTTAAGAGAGGTGTCTTTGCTAGACTTCTCTACCAGAAAATAACATCATAGTATTTTTCAGCTTTTCTAATCCATTCTTTAACCATCTGAATCCTAAACGTAATGACCAACCAAGCAACTAAATTTCCATTTCAACCCAAAATTTACAACAGGTCCTAATTAATGTGCCAAAACTGTCTCATACATGCCTTTTAATCTCTTCCTATAATCTTTCATCTTTCCACGAAGATATGATTGATTAGAATCAGTTTGGGAAAAGTATCCTCGTTAAGTAAATGCAGCCAAGCCACCCACATTTGCAGCAGCTCCTTTGTGGACTTCATGGTTTTATATAAAAAGTTTATATTACTGCCATTTTTAATATAAAAATCTTATTTGTGCATGTATATTCATAGCAGCATTATTCATAATAGGCAAAAAGTGAAAGCCACCCAAGTATCCATCAATAGATAAACAAAATGTGATGTACACAGCGAAATATTATTCAGCCTTAAAGAAGGAATTCTGAAATATGCTACAACATGGATGAACCCTGAAGACCAGATGCTAAGTGAGAAAAGGCCACAAAGGTATGTAAAACACATGACATTATCATGACACATACGTCACATGCTTGGCATTATATATGTGTAAAATCTGAAGCTGGTACTTACTAGAATATACAGACATTGATTTCACTGTGCCTCAGTTTTCACAGCTTTAAAATGGAAATAATGGTACCAACCTCAAAGAGTACTAATGAGCATTAAAAGATGTAAGACCTGAAACCACAGAACTTCTAGAAGAAAGCATAGCCCTTGGTGATGATTTTTTTAATCTGACACCAAAAGTAAAAGCAACAAAAGTAAAACCAAACAAGTGGGACTAAATCAAACTAAAAGGCTTCTGCACAGCCAAGGAAACCATCAACAACATAAGAAGTAAATTTACTGAATGGAAGAAAGTATTTGCAAATTACATATCTGATAGGGGTTAATATCTAAAATATACAAAGAACTCCAACAACTCAATAGCAAAAAAAAAAAAAAAAACAACCCAAAAATTCAATTTAAAAATGGCTAGAAGATCTGCATAGACATTTTTCCAAAGAAGATGCACAAACAGCCAACAGGTACAGGAAATGACACTCAAAATCATTAATCATCAAGGGAATGCAAATCAAAACCACAGTGAGGTATCAGCTCACCCGTTAGAATGGCCATTATCAAAAAGACAAGAAATTGCAAGCGTTGGTGAGGATGCTGAGAAGAAGGAACCCTTGTGCATTGCTGGGGGAACTGTAAATTGGGACAGCCACTGTAAAGACAGTGTGGAGTTTCCTCAAAAAATTAAAGATGGAACTATATATTCTACTTCTGGGTATATGCACCCCATGTCCATTGCAGCAGTACTTAAAATAGCCAACGTATGGAAACAACATAAGCGTTCATCAATGGATGAATGGATAAAGAAAATGTGGCATATATTTACACATACACACACACACACACACACGCAGAACATTATTCAGCTATAAAAAAGAATGAACTCTTGCTATTTGCTATAACATGGATGGACCTGGAGGGCATTATGCTAAGAGAATTAAGTCCAAGAAGTGATCTCACTTATATGTGGAACCTAAAAGAAAAGAAAAAGGAAGAAAGAAAAAAAAAAAAAGAAAAAGCTCATAGATACAGAGAACAGATTAGTGGTTCTCAGAGGCAGGAAAAGGATGGGGAGTCAGGGGAGAAGAGTGTGCAAAAGGTAAAATTTAAAAAAAAAAGCATTCATAAATGTCAAGTTCCTATAAGTTCTTAGAGGTTAGCCTGGCTTAGAGTAAGCAATATACAGGTTTAATAATAGTTATTATTAGCATCATCATCATCTCAATCAGCCCCTAAAACATCTCTACAGGATAGTTAAAAAAAATTATATAACAAAACCTAAATGTTAAATTTTTAAAGCTTAATCACATTATAATTTACTTAAGGCCACACAGTTAATAAATGGCAAAGCAGGGATTTGACTAATTTTAGGCTTTCTGACCATTTTACAGTGGTCAATATTCCCTTTAAAATATGGCAAGCAGAACTGGTCACAAAGCTACAAACCCAGGAGAATTCTGAAAATTATGCTGCCCAAACCAACTCTAATAACACAGCTGATAGAAGGGAGTCAACTCATTGAACTTGCAGCCATCCAACCCTTAGTATTTATTCTTTATTTAAGCAGAAATGAGATAAGTCTCCAAATTCTCAAATCATGAAATTATGCAATCATTTCTAAAACTAAATTTATAGAATTTACATTTTCTCCCACTAAATTTAATATCCTTAGTCTTTGCCCACTGTTCAAATCTATGCACAATGAAATTTATATCTAATCATCCAATTATCTATGCCTTCCAGTTTTTGATAAGTAGACTTTTTTTAAGGGTTTTATTTATTTGAGAGAGGGAGGAAGAAGGCGCATGAGCAGGGGGAGGGGCAGAGGAAGAAGCAGATTCCTGGCTGAGCAGGGAGCCTGATGCCCCAGGCCCCTGGGATCATGACCTGAGTCAAAGGCAGATGCTTAACTGACTGAGCCACCCAGGCGCTCCTCGACAGGTAGACATTTAATAATTATGCTTCCTATGTTTTTATTCGAGTACTTAATAAACGGCTGAAGAGAACCTAAGCAAGCAAAGTGTCCTGACTTTGGAGATTCAAGTTATAAATTCTCCCGTGTTCTTCTTTACTCCCTACCCAGACCCAATTTCAGTGGCTTCAGTGAGAGCACCACATGCCAACTAGAAGATAAAGGCATCGATATGACCAGCTTTATCAGGCCTGTAAAATTTTAATGGGTCCCACAGCTTCACCACTTTCAGAAAGGTGACTAAAGAAGGAAACCAACTAATGGAGATAAACTAGCAAAAGGCTAACTATAAATTAGAAGAGGGATGGTTTAACAAGTACCCTATTCTTCAATACTGAGAAACTATGAGGGTTTGTTGTTGTTGTTGAACTGTTTGTTTTTTCAATTGCAAAAGGAATATATTCTTCAAAAAACATTTAAACAAAAGAGAAAAATGTAAAATTACAAAAAAGACCTTTTTCTTTTTAACAAACCTCATTGCTTCCTTAAGAATACCCTGCTTCCTTAAATTACAGAGACACCCTTATGAGTCATTCAAGAAATTCACCTCTACTGATAACATTTCTACCATCTCCTTCCCTACATAACCATATAAATCCTACACTACCAATCCCAAATTGTATTCTAAACAGTAGCTACCATTTACTGAATGCATAATACTTTCTAGGTTGCAAACATCATTTAACTTATGAAAACAAGCCTATAAGGTAGCATTTTACTATCCACATTGTGTAAATGGATATATTCAGTCTCAGAGGGATTAATCACTATACCCAAGGCCAAATGGCCAGTAAGCGACTGGAGTAAAGACCAGAACCCGAAGCTGATAACAAATGTTATGTCTTAATTACTGCACTGTACTTGAATTCCTCCATCAATAGATCCTGTTCCTACTATTTTCACATAGAATAAGAAAGAATTCAATTTCCATTTATTTCATCCTCCTGTCCATACAGAGTAATAATAAAAATAAATGCACAATACTTTAAAATACTTCTCAGTCTTAGCACTATTGACCTTTTGTGTCAGATAGTTCTTTATTTAGGGGAATGTCCTGTGCATTATAGGAGGTTTAACAGCATTTCTGGCTTCTGCCTAGAAGATGCATGTTGGTAGCATCCCTCAAATCCTAATAACTAAAAATATCTTCAGATTTTGCTGAACGTTCCGAGGGCAAAATCAGTCCCAGTTGATAACCAATGCAATACTCTAAAACTTTAGAAACAGAGCAAAAGAATAACTCAAGTTCTGATATATTTGAAGTCATATGTTCTTCTATAAAGATTACAATTATAGAATTTGGCACTTCTAGAAGAATATGTGGAGTTCTACCCAATTACAGTACTTTTTGGATAGCTAATGTGTTATACAAATAAATATTTAACTAAATTAGATAAAAACATTTCAAGTACAATTCTTTAGTTTAGCTGTCTGTGTCACTCCAATGTTAAATAAAGTAAACCATTGACTGCCCAAAGTGCTACAAAGGGGTTTTTATTTATCTCAACTCCTGAAAAAGTAATTCATACCATCTTTAAGGAAGAGATGCCTTTTTAGAACTTCTAGTGCTCAAAGTGCACCTGGGTGACTCAGTCGGTTAAGCATCTGCCTTTGGCTCAGGTCATGATCTTGGGGTCCTGGGATGGAGCCCCGTGTCAGGCTCCCTGCTCAGTGGGGAACCTACTTCTCCTTCTCCCTCTGCCTGCCAGTCCCCCTGCTCGTGTTCTCATTCTCTCTCTCTCTCTCTCTCAAATAGCTAAAAAACAAATCTTTTAAAAAAAATAGCTCGTCTTTATTAAAAAAACAAAATAAAACTTGCAGTGCTCAAGCTACTCTCCGCCCATTTTCCATGATTTCCCTGTAAGTGACAAGCATGAATTCATAAGCTATAGAAAATAAATAATGAAGCATAACTTTATGGGAAAAATATGAAACAGTCTGCCATCCAAGGTTAGAAAATCAGTAATTAAAATCAAAAGTAAAATCTAAGTCACCTATAAAAATGAAGACAAATATTGCCTCTTGCAAGACTATTTCATTGATGTCCAATGAAACTCCAGAAAAGGCCCTTCCTCTAAGCTATATTTATTTAAATATCTCCTTACAGGAACTTTGTACAGGAAAGTAAATGCTCACTTGGTCCACAAATTAGGTTCATGCCCTTCTTGGATCAAGTTCATAGAGCTGTGATTTGCAAGCTTTTTTTTTCCCCCCTCATTTCAACACACCTGATGGATGTGGCAGGCACATCAGTTACTGTGGTTCACTATAGCACTGAGGGAGTGGGGAGGCCTTCCTAGAGAGAACATGCCACAATCAGGGCAGGTTAGAGTTTATAAAGCCTACTATGTGATCATCACCTTCACAGAGACAAGGAGGCATTGCTATTGCCATCTCAAAGAGCTTCACCTAGGATAAAAAGTTCATTTTGCCATTGAAAGTGCCATCTTATGCTGATACTATTTCCAAGGGTACCCATAATTTGGTGCATCAAAGCTCATGCCTTCCTTTTCCAGCTACATTTCAGACCTATATAGCATGATAAATTCATCAAGCTTTTTTTTAATAATTGTATTAAGGACTTTGTACAAAATCGTGAACAAAATGTCATATTTCCATACTGGTTCTATACCAATGAGAACCTAAGGCATAATTAAACTTGCCACAGACCTCTATTGTGTTAAAGGTCTGCTCTGAATGAAGATAAAGTAGATAAATGCAATTATTTTAAATCCCTAAAACTTGACCAAGTTTCATATATATATATATATATATATATATATATATATATATATAGTGTTACTTCCTCTCACTTTTCATTATTCTAGCCATACATAAATCACCAGAAGATACTTAATACAGCAGAAACCTTGACTATCTTCCTCTTTGCATCTGAATCAAACAAGAGCAGAAGGTCCAAAGCACTAAAGACACAATATGGAGAGTTTAGTGCTAACCCAGGTGAAGGTCTTCAAAGTTTTAGCTGACTAAAAATTAGATATACATCTATAGATTATTTCGCTAACCAAGAAAAAGCAAATGCAGTCTTAGTGTATATTAAGGATCTTACTCTCTAGATGCGTGGTTTGTAAGTAGGTATGTTACAGAATCACACATCCTCCTACCTATTCACCCATATTTTGATACAGTTTAGGTGTAGGATTGGTGCTTAGGCAAGTATGTGTTAAACAAAGGTCTAAATTATTTTGATATGAAAAAGGAGACAGCCACACACTTTGTTCAAGTTAGACCACATTTAAGCTACTGTACCAGGTTCCAAACTTCTCAATTTCAAAAGACTGTGATTTCCAAAAAGGGTGGGGAGGGGGAGGGAAAGAGAGTAGAAATGCTACAAAAGGGAACTTAGTTCCCTACCATAGTAACCATTAAGCAAAAACTTAGAGGATCACTGTTAGGAATTTTATAAATTTGGCTCTACCTTTAATTTCCCTCCAACCCGAGGATATAACAGCAGTGATGCTTTCTAGGAAAAGGAACACATACATCAACAAGGAAAAAAAGATCTCCAAAACTCCACTATGATATATAAAGACAAGTTCAGAAGAACATAGAGAGGAATGAAGTGTTTTACCAGGTGGGGAACTTCACCAAGTGGGCAAAGAATAGAAGTCACACTGCACTTAAGAAAACTTGACCTAAAGTGAGTAGCCTAATATGTTTTACATATATGTAATATATATTTACGAACACAAAGCATTTATATATTTATCTAAAGACAAATCATTGTTAAGCATTTAGAAAAACCCAAGAAAAAATACCAAAGTGGAACTGAACCTAATAATCTTCCAAGGTTAACAGCTCTAGACTGCCTAATTATCACAATTGGCAAAATAATTTTTAACTGGTTATATGACCTGGCATTCAAGGATAAAAAGCTTGACCATGTACTTTTAAAGCGCAATCTGGGGTTATGACATAAATCACCCGAGGATCTCAGAGGATCACACAGGAGCTGCAGTCTGTATTGGTCTCTCTCATTGGTAAAATCAACACCAAGAGTACAAAGTTGTCTGCCCTGCAAGATTTAGGACCAATTTAAAAACTAATCTTAGGGGCGCCTGGGTGCTCAGTCGTTAAGCGTCTGCCTTCGGCTCAAGTCATGATCCCAGGGTCCTGGGATCGAGCCCCGCATCAGGCTCCCTGATCTGCGGGAAGTTTGCTTCTCCCTCTCCCACTCCCCCTGTTTGTGTTTCTGCTCTTGCTGTGTCTCTCTCTGTCAAATAAATAAATAAAATCTTCAAAAAAAAATAAAAACTAATCTTAAATAGGGTGATCGTCTTTGTACTTATGAAAATGGCCACAGCCTATAATCTTTCTGTGTTTGCAGTTATAGACTGGGTACAAGAGGCTTCTGGTTCTTTTTAAAGTGTACATACTGAGCAAGGGAACATGGTGTGCAAATGTAACTCGGATATTAAAATAGCTTTTGTGAATAAATGAAACTGGGCCCCTCCAAACAAACAAGGGCACATGAGGCTGCAAAAGTAACCTACATCAAATATGTCCAAATCAGACGAATACACACACCATCTTCCCTTCCTTGTTCTGAATGTAAAAACAAACACACATCAACCTTCTGATGCTTCTTCTCTCCAAGGGCATTACAAATATTTCCAGTTTCCCAGGTTCACAAACTAAAGGATCGTTCATGCACTTTGTTAACAACTTCCACCATCAATCACTGACTAATCCTGCCAATCCTTTGTTTTTTCTTAAATCATCTTTCCTTCCCAACCACAGCTCTTCTAATAAACCCCACTGTCCCTAACCAGACTCTTAAAATAGCCTCTTACATGTCTCCCAAAAATGTCAGTTTGTCCGTCATCTGATCCACTGCTATCAAAACTATGTTTCATCCGTTGGCATCACTCTCTCATTAAAAAACTTAATGACTTCTGGTGCAGACAAAATAATGTTCCTATTCCTCGGCTTAATCTTAAAACACTCCATTATTCATTCCCCTATCCCCACCCTTCTCTATCTTATCTCTTAAAAATTTCCCACCATCCCACCTCTCCTCCGTCCACAAAGGTTAGGCTATCCGTTTACTATCTTTTCCAGAACACAACCTCGCTCCACACCTGGCATCCAGTCCTACAACGCGCTCTGCGCTTTCTCTTCCTCCTTCCCTCTGGACCTCACGTCCACAGGGGAAATACAGTGAAACAGTCCTGCAGTGACATTCCTGTAATGATACCTTGGGCTTTTTTCTTCTTTTTTACATACATTCTTTACATGTTACCAAAGTTGACTCCAGTCAGCTTCCTCTTCATATAAACACAAGAAAAGGTGAAAAATAAATCCAAAAGAGAAGTCAGAGAGGAAGGGAAGACAGAAATCCATGTTAAGAAGGTGATGGTATTTGAGCATTAAATTTAGCTCTGACCTTTCTGGAGTGCAACGTTCTCATGACTTTCTGTATTTCAAAGTATGTATCACTTTGCACTGCAATCCTTTGTTAATGCCGTATGTTTACGATATGCTCAGGGAGGGGTTGCAAGGGTGGTCCACTCTGAACCCTCCACCAACAACCCCACCCTCTCTGGCACGTTCTGGACACTCTTCAAACGTTCCGAAATTAAAAAGACATGAACAGTGTAAGTTTTCCAAGGAAAATTTGCACAAGCCAGGGATCCATAGTTGCAGTCTAGGAACTAACCAGGCTAAAAGTGACTTTCCCAGTAGGAATGAGCAACTTCCTTACTTTACCAGTAAGTACTGGTAGTCTGATCTTCCTTACAATTAAATTCTCCCATATAAATTAATAACCTGACATTCTGATTCACGAGCTATAATTTTATTAGTGTGCCTTAGCAATGAATAACCTCTGGTTCTATAGAAAAAGTGCATCTCTGACCTGCAAGGCTGAGATCTGGATTCTAGCCAAATGCTAACTTCAGTGCCAAAACCAACACCCCTTCCCCCACCCCTAAACACACACATACACTCGACAGAGAAATGCCTACCAGTCCTGTCACCTTAACTCAGCCATCTCAAATATAATCAGCTAGTGCTAATCTACTTACTCTCTTTGGATAGAACAGTAAAAAGAGGATGGAGTAAAGTTTTTTGCCTTTTTTTTTTTCCCTGTTAAAACACTATCTCTGATTCTATCATATTTATTTCTGCAGATTTATGTTGGAGGTGGACAGCGGTCTGAGACCACACTGTATTTTTTTAGGTAGTTATGGAAACTGGTTTAATATACCTAAATTTAGTTTCACATAAATTTACAGTTCTTCAAATGAGAAAGCATAGTAATAATCCACGACATGGAAGTAATTTTTAAAACATTACATATACACTGCTTCCCTCCCTTCATTTATTTAAACAAATAATAACAACTAAAAATATACAAAGTTCCTTTGCCTTAGGCAGGAAATGCAAAGAATAACCAACAAAATCCTGACAAGCAAAACTGAAATTAATCAATATTATACACAGTGTAACTCAGATGCAGAAAAAGCAAAGTATAAAAATAACATTTCTGCATATGTGGATACAATTTTTAAATATTATAAAAAGGCTTATATTTATAGACTATATACAAACTATTGGGGAAATTATACTGTATATTTAATAAACACTTCGGTACATGGAATTCTTTCAGGCAAAGATTTTTTTTTTTTTAATGTTCATTACTTTGAAAAACAATCATTAAGAAGTTGATTTTTATTTGCAACTGTACTGGCCTGATAATCAGTGAAGTAGGCTCAGGACTCTCCATATGTTTTACAAAGAATTTTCTCTCCTTAGTAGAGCATATTTGTTTTCATGTTCATCTCAACATATCATAGGCAGGGAATTACTATTTTCTTGCCACCTTTTAACCTAAAATAGGCCCAAGAGCCTTTGTAAAAAATGAAGCCCATTTCCAAACATATACACATATTTCAGTGCACATGTATATTTTTTCATAAAACTGTACTTCCAGGCCAAGTTACAAAAATTGGACGTATGTCAATCTAGAGATTCAGGGACCCGTTGTGGGGGATCATAGACCAGTTGAATATCCAGTCTTCTAAGAAAACTTCAGTTTCATCTGGGTCAAGAATCAGGAATGCAAAGCTGTACTTCACAATTTTATTAAAGGCCACGTTACCATTCATAAAAGCACCTGGAACTGTTATTTCCCTGCCTGTAAGTCCAACAACTACCAAGTAAGTGCCCCCCAAAATGCTCTGTGAACATATGGAGAGGAACAATGTCAAATGACTACATTTCTTCACAAAGTTTTGTTCTTCTGATTATAAAATATGTGTTCAGGGTTAAAAACTTAAAAAAAATACAGAAAATAGAAAAATAAAAATCACCCATGATACCCTCATACAAACAATAAACACTTTGACAACCATCCTTTCTGCTATGCATTTTGTTGTTATAGGGGATTGCATGCCCTATCCTCAGTTTTGTTTCCCAGTTTCCCTCTCTACTCATCAAAATATTTTCCCAGGTGATTAAAACTCCCCATTTCACATGTTCTACAATTCCTACCTTTTTTTGCTGCCAAGCAATATGTAAAATATTTCATAATCAGATATTAACCACAGTGTAGAGTTAGCAAACTCTGAAAAGTTGCAGGGCAATCAAGCTATCATAATTTAAATATTTATATAGCACCTATCATTGAAGTGCTCTATAAGTTGACAAATGGTCTGAGTTAATATGAAAACAAAATAGAAGTATTTCCTCTATAGGAAGGTGTGGGATGGATTGGCAACATGCCTTTAGATAAGATGAGATTTGTCAGACTATTCAAAGACTAATAAGAAGAGAAAGACTTGAATTTTCTTTGAACAGTCTAATGTTTTTGCTATATTAGAGCTTGAGATGTTAAAGCATCTACAAATACATCTGTTTAGGAGGGAGAGCAAGAGAATGACTATTAAAAATTTATTTATTGGGGCGCCTGGGTGGCTCAGTCATTAAGCATCTGCCTTCGGCTCAGGTCATGATCCCAGGGTCCTGGGATCAAGCCCCGCGTAGGGCTCCCTGGTCCACAGGAAGCCTGCTTCTCCCTCTCCCACTCCCGCTGCTTGTGTTCCCTCTCTTGCTGTGTCTCTGTCAAATAAATAAATAAAATCTTTAAAAATTTATTTGACAGAGAGAGAGAGATAACGAGAGCAGGAACACAAGCAGAGGGAGCAGCAGAGGGAGAGGGAGATGCAGGCTTCCTGCCGAGCAGGGAGCCCAATGCAGGGCTCGATCCCAGGAACCCGGGGTCATGACCTGAGCCGAAGGCAGACGCTTAACTGACTGAGCCACCCAGGCGCCCCTAAAAACTTATTCTTAAAATAAAAAGACATTGATATAAGAATAAAATTTCAAAACCAACCTTTATCATACTAAATGTTATGATACCCTAAACCAACTAATAAGTTTTGAAGAGATTAAGATACTTGATTGGAATTTGTTTGAATGTAAGGAGATATGACAGCTTTCCTGAAGGTTGGATTTATAATTTGTACATCCTCTGAAAAGCAAGGACAGAAGGTAAACTGGGAAAGGAAAAAAATCACACCAATCAGATTTTTTTTTAAAAGAAATGAAGAAAGATGATAGATAGATGATAGATGATAGATAGATAGATAGGTAGATTCCCTTAATATTAGGCTGCTGAATACAAGAGAAAACATTAAAGGAACGCTCTTCCTACCCTCAAAGAGAAGTTCAGCCAGTCAATACCAATCTTGGTGGTACTGGCTTCAATATATATTTCCCACTAACACTACCTCTTGGTCTAATTCCCAATCCTACCTGGATTATTGCAATAGTCTTCTCCTTTCTTCCATCCTAAAACCTATTCACACTCAACACCAAAAGCCTGAGAGATTCTATTCATCATAGACCTGATTACATCCTTTCTCTACTGAAAACCTTTCAATGGCTTCCCAGTCTGCTTGGACCAACAGCTTTGTAAGGATTCCCATGGCCTACTGATCCACTGGCCCTCTCCCATCACCTCTCTGACATCTGCTCCTCCATCACAGAAGCGAAAACCAGAGGATGTTCAATGACCAAGCTGGGAGGTGGGGGGAAAAATGACTACCAACAGGAAGAATTTCTGAATTGAAGCCAATGATGGTACAGGAAGATGATGTAGGACCCTTGCTCCTACCAAGGTCAAACCAAAATAACCATCTCAGACTAGACTGAAAGATCATTCAGTATGTGGGAAAATCTGGAAGAAAAGTGGTCTGAGTATGGAGGTCTATAGTAGAGTCCTGTGGGAGCTGGTAAAAAGAGAGAGCATCTAGAGGATTATTTTTACGTGATAAAGTAAACAATCAAACAAACCCTTCCACCGAGGGTCATTGCTGAGCCCTCACTGTCCTAACTACTTTGCAGAGATTATAAGCAGGAAGTCCCTGTTGAGAATAATGGTACCACTGGTAAATTATGAGAAAAAAGGAAGGGTATGACTGGAATTCTACCATGAAAAAATGAAGCAAAAAATTCTGAGAAATCTGTTTTTCAAAACAAAATACAGGTTATTACGGCAGCTGGTGGACAACACAAATCTCTGATGGGATTATATGACACATGCTCCCAAATTTGACACTCAACAGCATCATCAGCCATTTTTGCAACATGCCCAAAGACTCCAATTTTCCTAAATACCTCCCTTCGTCCTTCTTCACTCATATCATTTTCTTCAGAAGCACCTGTCACCATCTTTGTCAGATTTTTCTCTTTCCGCTGTTAATATGTCTGGCTCCCCAGGATCTTCATTTGTCGGTAGCTGTGATCATGATATAAGCAACTCTAATATTTTAATTAACTTCCAGAAAACCTTCATGTTTCACAAGACTTACAAGTCTGTTTTTTAAATCAAATGTAAATTTGATACTTCCCGATATAAGCCCACAACCTTCAATGACATGGTCGTAATGGGCGGGTAGGAACAGAAACTGATCTTGTTCGGTTGGGAGGGATATTTGACAAGAACTGATGTCCATTATTTCCACTAATTTCATCTTCATACCTTAAAAAGTAGGCTGTATTATTCCCATTGTAGGATAAAGTTCAGAAAGTTGAAGAAACTTGTACACACGACAAAGCCTTGGCTTGTCTCAGTGCATATACTCTTTCTACTTAACATTTGCATAGCAACTGAGTTTGGTTTAAGCTTTATAACAGCCATATGAAATAGGTAGACAAATTGTTATTCCTATCTTACAGAAGAAGAAATTGATACACAGAGTGGTCAAATAATTCCTCTGAGGTATCCTCAATGGAGAAATCAAAATGAACAATTTTACGAATGTCATAGGTTCATAAACTATAATCAGTGTATATGTATAGATAAAGAAGGTTTTCCCACAACACTAAACCAAACACTTTTTAACTATTTGTGTAATCAGACTGCAAAAGTGAGGACTTTCTGTCTAGTTTTAGGAGACAGAAGTTTGTAGTCCCATGTCTCTCCCCTGAGGTAGCTAGAGTGCACCTAAAAGCCTCAGATTTCTGGACCCTATTCTACACATAACTAAATCAGAGTACCTGACCATGGGACCCAGGAATTTTCATTTTAATAGGCTTCTCAGCTAGTTTTTATTCACACTAAATTTGGGAACTACAGCATGCAGCTAGATTTAGAAAATACCAGATAATGTATAGTTTAAGTAGAGGAGGTCAGGCCATCTCCTCACAGATTTTTAAAGCATCTGAAGGAAGTCTATTAATCTATTAATCAGAAACATGGACTGTTAGAATTCATAAAACAGTCTGATTAACATGGCATTATAATTATATGATATTAATTAACACCAGAGAAAAAGAAGCTAAGAATCTAGGCTTCTTGAGATACCTAGAAGATAACAAATAGTCAATGTGAAATAAAGAGAGGCCTGATGTTCAATAAGATACACTTACTTGTTGACCTTTTTAATCAATCTGATCACATAAGACGTAAAAATTCACACAAGATTGCCATAAGGGTACATTTATAAGTCACAGAGATAAATGCACTAAAGAAGTAAAGAAGAGATGTTTCAGAAAGTAATAATGTCAGGAAAGTTCATGAATAGCATTAGGATATCTGAAAAATAATCTAAGTGCTTTTGGTCTAAAGACAGATCCCAAGCCAATGCATGGCTAGACTTCCTGCCCAGTGTCCAGGAGTGACTCTCTCAGGGTCTTCTCCTCTTTCCAAATCACGAGAAGTTCTAGATTCTCAGTACACCAACGTTATGTACCCAAAATACTATACAGTATCTTTTTTTTAACTGAGGAATTATTGCTTTGATTTTGATCTAGCTTCTTTCTGCTCAAGCAAATGCTAGACTTAATTTCTTCCACTCATTTACTGTGGGCAGTTTCCATTTCTGAATGCCACTTTATTTTTTAGATAACTTACTTAATCAGTGTTCATTTATATCTGTACCCGACATTCCCAACACCAAATTCTCACACTTTCATTTAGGACTACTTAATTCCTTACAGAAGTTCCATTGGAAACATTTAAAAGTTCTATTTGTCATTCTCTAAAGGGGTTAAGAAGAGCAGATCCAATTATTAAAGTAAAAAAAAAAAAAGAGACAGAGAGAGAAACAGACAAAATGAGGCTACTGCCTTCAAAACTGCGCTATAATTTAGGCCCTGTTTATCTGGCAAAAACAATTCCAGTTATAGCAAAACAAATCATTAAGAGTAAAAACATACACTCTTCAAGATGGTACAGACACACAGCTCGCTTCCTGTCCCCAAATGAAAATACAGCTAAAAGATTTTGCTTCTAAATTTTTTATTAATATGTCAAATTTAAAATGGCTTGTTTACAAAAATATATTTTGATTATTTCAAAATACGAATTAATTTATAACTAAATTCTTAGTTTGTCATTTTTTTCAAATGGAAATGTTCAGGTTTTTAAAAAATAATATACTCAAAGAAATCTCAAACTGATAGTCTTCAGTAACAGCAACTTTTCTAAACAAAATCTACCTGTGAGACCACTGGGCATCCACAGAGTAAAAGAAACTTGTCTCTATAAAATATAGTTCGAAATAACTTTTTTCCCCGTAAACCCTGTACTCCTAGTTTATCTAAAGGCATGATAATTTGCTTCTGATTTCCGTGAAAGGCTTTGACAATATCTCTATATTAAGCATTAAAACTACAGCAACAAAATATTCTTATTTGTCTTAAAGACTTTCTATTTTAGCAAGTCAAGTTCTATTAAAAACTGGATAGACCAAAACAATTGACTGGATAAACTAAAACTTATTTCAATAAAACCCTGCAAACTGCGGATTTTTCAGTTCATCTGGACTCCAAAATTATGCTACCAAACTTCTAGATTCTTTAGCACAATTGGACCAGCACTGCAGTTGGGTGATATTTTAAATAAGCTAGTTTCATAAAGCCATTTCTGGAAGCAACGGGCTCGAAACAGATTTCGTAATGGAGCACAATTAAAAGACAAAATAGAGATCGATTTACTTTACATTAGGCATTTCAGGATATACAGCTATTCGATAAGAACCTCTAACATAAATACAGACTACTAGTGTAAAAAGGAGGCAGAAGAAGAACACCTGCCAACACTTTGTGCAGAAAGTGATAGAACAAATAAGGTCAACATTGATTCTTTCTCAATTACTTTGTAGGGTGAACATGAAAGAGACTTCAATTGTTATTTTTCTTAAAAAAAAAGTACCTAATTTCAAAGCTCACTTTCAAATTTACACTGTAATGATCCTGGTGGTAGCTTTGGTTATTTTCAGTTAGGAATGAGCTAAAAATAAATATCTAGGACTCATGATGAAAGTGGGATTTCCTCCCAGTAAGTGCGCAGGCAAATTCAGCCCCCTATCTGACACATGCAAGAGAATATTTTTTAAAGGAATAAAAATACAAATATATTTAAAAAAAATCTAGGTTTGCAGACTAGCTGATGAACTCTTTTTCTTCTCTCCATAAAAATTCACTTAAATCGGATTAATCACCACCTCAATCTCAGGAGATTAGGGAGATAACTATTTCAGATTAAAAGTCTTTTATTTCTTTCCCATCCGTTTCACCTGCCAGCCGGCACCCACAATGAGCAAGGCACTGGGACAGAATCTTCGAAAGGGAATATTTATGGCTGAGAAGAGCAGGCTAAAAAGTTTGATTCTTTTATAATGAAAACCGTTGTGATGAGAATCTGACTTTAATTCCTGAGCTTAGAAAGCACATTTTGAAGGTAGTCTCAGCAACTCAACAGGTTCTTGCTTTCCAAACTTCCCGAGAGACTGTTTGCGGGGTTGGGACCCCAAAATACGAACTACCAAACAAGGGGATGCTTTATATGACAATGCCCCCTGAGGAGCATGTCCTACGTGGACCTGTTAACTTGATCATATGAAACACTTAGTTTAAAAATAAAAACTATTTCTTTTATTTGCATTCAGTCTAGTTTAAAAATGTCCTACGAAAGCTGACTCCACATGAGTTGCCACAAAATGAAGCATCCCCCCAACCAAATAATATTTCTAATGACTTCAAACTTCCATTAGGTTGATTTAAGTGGATTATACCTGGAGAGGGGGAAACATTTGCCACAGACATAGCATAAATATTCAATTATTTAAACTTACTTCAGAAGATGGAAAATTTTTTTTAAATCCTATTAAATCAAAACCACAAGCTTCTTGCACAAAATTATTTCAATATTCTGACAAGGTACTGTGGGGCGTGGGGGATAGAAAGGCCTTCGGTAAATTTTAAACACACTCTGAGGGGAGAAGAATCTGCTAGGTTAAAAACACGGGAAATAAAAGGCATTTCTTTGAAAAATTATACATCTACATATATATACATACACACACACACAAACACATATACATATACATGTTGTCAAAAAGAGGACTGGCAAAAAAAATTGACAAGACCAATTTCTACGTTAATTTAAAGCAATTTCAAAATTAGCCAGGGCAATGACTAGTTACATTCAAATACAAATTCTTTCAAGTAACAGTTATGATTATTATGGCATTTATTCTCCAGCTAGCTACTTCAAGAAGTCTAAATTTAGCCAACTTCACCAGGAGTGAGCCTGAGTCCACACTATTTCATTTTAGCTAAATGTGCTTCTTTGTATATCATGCTTCTACTATCTTCTGTTCTTTTTAGATTTCCTAAGTGATATGTGAAAAACCTATGTATCTCACTATTTTTATTCTGGAATGCAAAGATAAATAATGGGCTTTGCATTAAAGATGGGGAATTTATAAATCAAAGTCACCACAAACATCACACACAGAAATAAACGCATTCTCTTAAAAAAATCATTGTATACATCTATGTATATGTAAAGGAACATGACTTGTAGAAAAAGTAATTTTCTCATTAATTCTCAATGTAATATTGGAACACTGCCTAGAGTTAATGAATTTATGGAGTTTGGGGAGAGGAGATAGAAGAAAGGTGACATTCAAAAATCACCGTCTTTCTCAAAATCTGTACCTTTTCCTGAGTTCACCCTGCAGTTTGAAATCACACAGAGCTCCAAAGCCATTTCTAGTCTCGAAATTCCATACTACCAAAATCCCCAACCCTTTCTATACACAAAATGGAACTATTTCATTTCATTTTGTATATCCATGAAAGTGTTGTTTACATAAGCGGTGGTGAGAAGTCATCAGCACTTGACAGACACCGTTACACTTTTCATCCATTAAAACTCCCAGCAGGTCTGTCACTTGAGTTTCCTAAGTTACCAAGATAATGACCTGCACTATAAACATAAACACTTTCATTTCTAAAGAGACATTAGATAACCCAATTATACACTAATCACCATGAACGTGACTGATCACATGTTCACATGGCACACATAAGCAATCCCTGTTACCAAACTTGGAAAGGCAAAATCATAATTAATTGGCAATCTTGATACTGTGTTATAAATCAGGTTAACATAAAGGTTCCTTATTCAAGCAGTCTGTGAAACCACCCCTCCAATTAAAATAATATTTTTAAATATGTGCAATAATGTGAAATGAAGAAAAGGGGGGAAACAGACTTGCCAACTATTAGAGTAGTAGTTAGTGGGACAAAGAGTTACCAAGGTCACATATAAATTTGAACAATTGTATGTCAAGTGCCATCATGAAATCTCCATGGGTTTGCCATTTTAACTGAAGAGGTGACATTAATATTCAAGTATTTCATCTCTTTAAAAATTACAGCTGCGCTGTCCAAAGACGTAGCCATTGGGCACATGTGTCAGCTGGGTACCTGAAATGTGGCTACATCAAACGGAGATAGGCTGTGAGGGTAAAACATACACCAGATATTTCAATTTATAACAAAAAAAAAATACAAAATATCTTGATTTTTTTATATTGACTTTATGTCGTTACGCCATCATGGATTACTTTAAACATTACTATCGTGGATTTCACCTGTTTCTTTTTACTTCTCTGTGTGGCTACTAGAAAATGCAAAATTCAGTATGTGGCTCGTGTTAAATTTCTATTGGATGGCGCTTATCTATAATGTTTACAGAACTGTTTTCATCAAAGCCACTGGGTGACACTGTTTCTCCACTAAATTGATACAACCAAAGCAATTTCCTGGCAGAGGAAAAAGTCTCACATACACAGGCTCCCACACGTGCACACACACACACCAATAAACATAATGTGCTCTTTATAACTATCCACAGGATGAAACTTTCTTAGGATGAAAAAAACATGAGTACATTCAAGTAACTTTATTACTATCTCAGGATGCAAGAACATGAATGCATTTAACTAATTTTATTACTATCTTAGCAGGACCAGCTATACTTCAAAATCTTTAATGGTCATTCTGATTCCTCAATAATAAATGACAGCTCTAATCAAATCAAACAGGTAGAAGTTGTTTAGTTTCTGAATTTTCCCAACTAGCTTCCCACCTTATAAATGGTAATGTTCTCATGACCTCCTCTAATATTACATCCTACTTACATTTTAATGGATTCCTGAGGAAACCATGCAAAATAACTTAGGTGAACAAAAACCATCAGCTGTTTTTGATAACAAAGAAATGCTTTCCTGGTGTGCAGATTACTTTCTGCCTTGAATTTTGAAAGCCTGAACATTTTGAAATAGATTAAAAAACTAAAATGAAAACAAAAATCCATAGTCAAGCCACCAAAGCATGCTCTTCTTTGATGAGATAAAAACTCCACCACGTTAGACTTTGCAATGCAATTGATATTCATTCATGGGACAAAGTCCTAAATGATATATTCCAGAGGCTGCCTGGTACTATTTGATAACCAGAAAATTCATTGTAAGGGCTCAGAAGAGTTTTGTGTTATCTGTCCATTCAACGGGTTTTACTCAGTCTTCTAATTCTGAATGAGAATTTAGTTAGTTCCATGTGCAAAACCACAAAAGATACCCAGGCTTAAAATCACCAGCCTGACTCCTTCCCTACTCTCTTTCCCCAGCAGCATATTCAGGTCCAAGAGAAAAATGGATAAAAGCCAACATCCTGCCTCAGACTGGCTACATACATTTAGCTGAGTCTCCCTCAGTTTCCTTCTCTCTAAAATCAGACTAATGTTAGTCTCTTAACTACAGCCTGCACAGAACTGAGCATTCTGAGATCTCACTGCTACAGATTACTTGAAGCCGTGAACTACCTCAGGATGTGAAAACAAACCATCACTGTACCATACCGAAGTATAACTTCCTAACTCCTGCAATATTTTTACCTGTATTTCAGAAGTACTATAAAGGTATACTAACCTTAATTTCCATTTCAAATAAAAAATTCTGTCACCAAAATGTAAAGCTGCTCAGAATCTAAAAACATTTTAACTAGTATGTGTTGAGGAAGTTATTAAAATCTATGAAACTATAGATTTTTTACCCCAGAAAAATGAACAGACGAAGAGATGAATGTTCTGGATCTAGATTTAAAACCTACTCTAAGATTTTTTTTTTTTTTAAAGATTTTATTTATTTATTTGAGACAGAGAGAATGAGAGAGAGTGAGTACATGAGAGGGGGGAGGGTCAGAGGCAGAAGCAGGCTCCCTGCCGAGCAGGGAGCCCGATGCGGGACTCGATCCAGGGACTCCAGGATCATGACCTGAGCCGAAGGCAGTCGCTTAACCGACTGAGCCACCCAGGCGCCCTACTCTAAGATCTTATACGAATTCCTTCAACTATTATCTAAGAGGCCATTTAAGCTATTTTACTGATTTCCCCTTTCCTTATGTTGACCTCTCAATACCCTAACTAGCTCTAAGCTCTGGAGAGGTGAGGGCTGTATCCTGTCTGTGTATAACATGTATGATTTTTAGCATGAGGCCTAATGCGTAGATAAAATGTGTTGATACGACATTTGATAGTTTCACTGACCAAAGACCTTTATGGATAACATTAGCTAAGGGTAGCTAGCATCTTCTTTTAAGACAGTAGTATACTTTTATGGTGAACACATATGGCCAACTAATATTTTTGACAATTATTATCCAACAGATCTTTCTCTGAACTACAATTTATACACATCTTCAAGATATTTTTCTTCCAGAGATCAAAGCTGTGTATTTTATGTTGACAACAGCACAAATATATTCTCAGATCCAAGTTAAGACAACTCCCTAGGAGCACTGGGGGGCATTTTAAAACTCCCTTTTAAAGAATACTGCCAAGAGTAAAAGTATATATAAGTAATTACTAAAAGGATTTAAATTCCCATGTAAAGGAAATAATGTTCATTTGAATATTAACAGAGCACATCTTTAGGTATAAGAATATGGACATGCCTGAACCTTCTGAGGTTCATTCTGAATTACTTAATAGAGCTTCATTAAAAACATGAACGTATAAAGTAAACATAACTTGTCAATCTCATGTATCTTGAGGGTTTTTTAGAAGATACAATTACAAATATCACACAGAAGAGAAAGAAGAGGAGGGAGACTCTGTCGGGATAGGAGACAGAAGGCCAACTAAATAAACAATTCACCACAAACATGTAGGGTTATGGGTAATTTCAAGAAGCCAAAGACACTTGCCCTATGCAATGGCACTGCGTCTGCATGTCAAAATCTCTTAGGATGTCACATGATACAACAGTTGCATTGATTACCTTCATACATCCATGAGATTACATCTCACAACAACAATATTTCCTGAAAAATACAACTCCTGCCCTAAATCCAAGATAAACTCATTCTTTTGATAGATTATGTAACACAAGCTTTCGATGAAGTCTACATAGACTCCATTGGGATGTTCCTGGCACCAACCCTATTAACTGAAATCTTAAAATATACAGAAATATTTCTAACTTTGAGGTTCATAAACATCCCGCTTCAATCCTATTTAAATGAGTGAAATTAAATTTGGTAAAGCCTTTACTCAACCAGAGTCCTGCAAAGATTGTTCTCAGAGTTTTATTTCCTAATAGAATACAACAAATTCACACAAATGTCACTACAGATACAATGAATGCTTTTTCATGCCAGTGTCACTCACCTTAGCCTGCCTGCACCCCCTGCCCAGGCTTTTCAGAATGTATTTCATACACAGAGTCACTGTTCTGGTTGTTTATTTAATTAACATGACAGCCCAGCATACACAGCATTTCTTTCAGTTCTACAGTTTTAACTTTTTACACTTTAGACTCAATACAGAAAGAGTAAAATTACTGTTTGACTCCTTCCAACCTCTGTAAATTTATATAGATTCACTGACTATTTCTGTCAGTTAAGACAGTTTTTCAGTATGCTTTAAATATCTGTATATACAAAGTAAAAAATCACAATTTTGTCCCCACACACACACACACACAAATTATTTTCCCTTACCTTTCCCAAAGGATAAGAATTTTTTCTTTTTAGTGTTTTCAGAAGTTGACATTAATTTTAATTCTGTCAGCAAGTTCTATATATCATTCTTTGTATCACCTTAAGCTGAGTTATACTACTGAAATGTGATAGAATTAAAAACCTGTGATTGTTTCTGAAATTTATTCAATTTGAGAAATACAGTAGGTTATACTGAAATGTATTTAGTAACTTAAGGACAATAGATTCTTTACTTTCAAAAGAAATACTTCTGTATTTTATATCCATAGTACAAATGTAAGTTATTCAGATAGAAGATGTAACAAGGCCTATTATGTGTCTACCATTAAAAAGCATTCCTATTTCTTATATTTGTCTTATTGTTATTTGCTTTTTCATTTGAAAATACCTTTCTTACATCAATGATGAAAAACTCGATTCTATGGATAACCAACCATCAGACTCCATTACATTCCTACAAAAATCTATGGTTGCTAATGATGTTTAATTAAGAGCTTTGGGGAAATATTTATGGAAAACATTTTGACTTTTAGTTACACAATACGAAGTATAGCTGCATGTTTCTGACAAATAATGTATCCATCACAAAGAATTTTGTCATTAAGTGGGACAAACACATTAATGGAGAGAGACCTATACCTTGTGTTTACTTCATGCAAAACCATAGGCAAAACTACTAAATTCTTAACATGTATCTAAAGTAAAACGGCATTGGTTTGGAATCTTTCAAAGATGAATGTGCAAGGTGGTTCACAGTAATTAGTGAGGAATGACCAGCCAATTGCGTTCTTTGATGTACAAAGAGCATAGGGACATCCCTTCAAATACGATATCCAAATGGTAAAAACTGCATAATTAAAATTTTGAATTAAAAAATAACATATCTATTAGTCATACAAAATATCTAATAATTCAAGAAATGCTAAGTATCTCTGTATAGTCCAGTGTTTAGATGGTATAGTGATAACTTGAGAGAGACATACCTACTCTAGGATGTGAACATCTACTTAGAAAAGATACATACACCTTAATGGACATGTCCACCCACCATAAAAACTACAGTTTGACACACTGATCTACAAAATCAGCCTGAGTCTTGAGAATATTGGACTGGTACTACTCAACTAAGAGCCATACAGATGTTACAAATTTTTCTTTCCTAAGAGTAAAGATACATTCACTTCCGTTCACAGACAGACCCAGGGTCAGATGAATTCTGGGACTGAAGACTAGACCTATTTCTTTTTTCTTTGCTGAAAGCCATCCTTATCGTCCACACTGCAAAACTCACTCCATACGCAATATCCAATCTAGAGACTTCACTATGATTTAGGAAGGAAGGCAAAAAGGGAGGCAAATATCTCTGTCAGTTGCTTTCTCTTATGAGAATTTTATCACCTATTCTCCTTGACCTTTTAGAATTGAGTTGTTGAAGAGAGGTCGTTTGTAAGTGGCCACTATCGTTCACACAGAGAAGAAAAGGCTGAAATTCTCTCACCTTTAAACCTCACAATGAGCAAGGTCCATAAATTCTCAAGAGGCCTCTGCCAGACTTTCTGTGATTTAAGTCCTTCCACCTCTATTTAAAATTCACTTGTTGCCTCAGTATTGTCTTGAATTGAAAGTAGGCAATCTTTCATAAAAGAACTCCTAATCAGGTAGCATGCAGGGCAGGGTTATATACGTGTTTTATAAGTATTTTGATTCTTGACTTCATAAAGTATGTAGATGAGAGTGTACCCTTTGCACTCTTACCCAGAAGTTTGTTTCCTTATGATAAACCAGATAAGATATTTACTATATAGCTCCTCAACTTTTCACACAGTTAGGCTAACGTATGAGATACTGCCCTATCTTATAAGAGACTAGTCCATGTTAGTTCCCACCCCCCCCCCAACACAATTATACTCAGCAACAACTTTAATGGGCCATATATAAAAACCGGTCTTAAGTAACACACACACACACACACACACACACACACACACGCTAACCGATGCCCTCATTAAAACTTCAAGGATCTAAATTTCCGCTAAATGTAACCTTGTTTTTCCATCAACCATAAGAGATACCGTCTCTCACTTTAGAACATTCTTCATAAACACAGCCTTTAAAAAAAAAATAGTGACCAAAAAAAATGGCCAAAAAAATTACAAATGTGCATTTTCAACAGCATTAATCAGCAAAACATTTAAAAATGCAATGCTCGGTGACTTTCTTATAAATCTGCAGATTATCTGACTTCTCCATTTATCGATCCAAACCAGAGAAAACCAATAAATATCTGCAGATTAATTAACACTGGTTAACTCACCTAAACACTTTATCTTAAATCCACCTTTAAGTCCTTAACTTCTAAAAGTTACATGGAATTTCAGAAATTTAGGAGGCTAAATGATATTAATTTGAAGTTATTTATGATTAAATCACAGATTTGCCTTACAAATTATGGTTCAACTTTGCAGTGATCATATCACATTCCCTTTTAAGTTAAAGTGTTCTAAACATAATTAAACCAGCAGTGTTTTCATTTAAAAAGACATTCTCTCCTGAAACTTTGAAAAGAAAGTAAACTGTGTTTTCCCCCTTATGGGTTTACCCTTCAATAGATAGCTTTATTCTGGTGATTTCCAAATTTCTACCAAAACTAAGTATCAGTCAGTGGCCTGTTTTTAACGTCACTCTTAGAGTAAGCTTATACCCAAGAAATATTTGCTTTATCTAAACAAAAAGCTAAATAAGTACATTAGTTTTAAAATAAACACAGAGGCTATGATGCTGTCATTCTGTTAAATAATGTCAAACAACTACATTCCGTGTAATCAACTCCATTTCAAAAACAAACTAACCACCACACCATATGGTGACTGCTATGTCTTAGAAATATCTAAATGATTCTCCACAGAATAACCTAAAGAAAGAAGAAAGAAAAGAAAGAAAGAAAGAAAGAAAGAAAGAAAAAAGCTTACTATATCTTAGGACATTCTCCCACTCACTGAAGTTGTCCTAATAGGGCCATAGATAGGCATAAATTTAAATGGGAAAAGTGTAAATTTCCACTTGCTGAACATAATCAGCTCTCTACAACCCCCACCCACCCCCAAGTGTCATATCTGTTTGGAGCAGAGAAGCAAACACTTAGGTACACCTTTTGAGAAACAATTTGTATTTAAAAATTGGGATTTGTTCTTTTATGTCCTTTATAACAACTATATTCCATGGCCTTAAAACGCTTATTGCTAATAAGGAGATTCATCCCCAAAATTCATTAAACTTTTTTCTAGGACAACTTCACTCATAATTCTAGATTCCTCCTCTTCTTCCTTTCTGAGAGATTTATACCACCAGTAATCTTGTAATTATTCTTTTGAATTAACATTTCCTGTATAATCTATATAAATCCATTTGAATTTCTAAACATTCACTTAAGTATATACTCAAGAGAAATGTTTTGTTTTTTTTTAGTTGACACCAACAGCGCAGTTCAAGACTGACAAATTCCGCAGTTCAGACATATTGTTCCCCAAATAGAAGTTTATCATCAGGATACAAAACACATTTGCATGTAATAACGTATGTCCCCCAAAACAAGCTGGGCACCACCAGATGCAGCCTCTTCAAGGAAAACTTACTGCAAAACCAGAACCTCACCTTCAAGCATTCCTTGCTTTTCCTTTAAAATCTATATACTGACTTCCATAGACGTTGACTTGGCACTTCAGAAGAAACTTTACAAAAAGTATTAAAGAAACCTAGTAAAATCCACGTGTTGAAACATCACCCAGTGCTAAAAAGCTAAACTGGAGGATTTCTGCTAAAGGAGAAAACTAGGAGTGCACCTAAGCGTATGGAAGTCGTATGCCAGGTGTAGCAGATCTAAAAAGTTGGCCCAGGTGTGGAAGACCCTGCAAATGCCATCTAGTTTTGTTCCTTGTTATTGTTTCTGTTGTTCAGGTTATAAAATACCGTGCGAGACGCAGAAAATAACTCTCTAGTTTCCTACTGAATCTGAAGTTACACCACTTTTCTAGACTATCTTTCCTTTAGCTCCCAGCACTCGGATTCCCTCCACTTTGTGGCGAATCCCCAGCGTTTCAAGTCTTCCCGAGAGGCGAGTGAGAGGAGCTCGCCAGTGCTTACCTGTTCCCTCGGTATGCAGGGCAGGGAGGTCCTCCGATGGGACTTGCTGCCGCAGCCGGACATCTCCGCGGACACCACGGAGCTGGACCGCCTCCTCCTCTTAAATACTGGGATATCTTCCTTGGTCCCAGCAATTTGCTGGGACCCGAAGTGCTCCCTCGGAGCCGCCCCCGCGGACTGCGGCAAGATTTGCTCCACGTACCTGGCCAGGAGGAGCCCCAGCACGCCGGCCAAGTACGCCAGGTATGGTCTCCAGGCGACCTTGAACCTCTCTAAGGAAATGAGGGACACGGTCCTGACCGCGCTAGTCAAGGCGATCATGAGGACGCCCAGCCTCAGCCTCAGCACCAGCCATGTCGCGGCGGCCAAGCAGCTGAGCACCACCCCCGCGGCCGGGAGCGAGAGTAAGTGATCCTCCCCGACGCCCAGCCCAATCTGGACGAGCGCTTCCCCCCCGCAGCAGGCGGCGAGCAGTGCGACGGCCAGAGGCAGGCGCACCCCGGCGCGCAGGAGGTACAAGCCCATCCAGAAGAAGGCACACAGAAGACTGAAGAGCAGCGCCGAGGGCTGCAGCCAGGGGCTGAGCGGCGCGCCGCCCCCAGGAGCACCTCCCCGAAGCCCCGGGAAGACGCCCCCTTCTGCTCCCGGGGCCGCTTCCTCCGCCGCCGCCGCCGCCACCTCCTTACTCTGCTCCAGGTCGCGGCCAATCTCCCCGCGCACCAGCCTCACCAGCAGGGCCAGCAGAAAGGACAGGGAGCCCGCGCACAGCGCTGAGGAAAGTTTCCGGGAGCGCCGGAGCGGCTGCAGCACCAGGTCTCCCCAACGGCCGTGGCTGCCGGAGTCCCGCGACTGTGCGGGGCCGGCGCCAGCGGGACAGTCCGGGCCCGCCGCGGGGGCTGGATACACCCCACCGTGGCCGGGCTTGTCCCCGACTCGCGCGGCCTCGCGGGGCACTGCCATTGTGTGCCCTCCTCACGGAATCCCCAAGGTCCCCCGGACGCCCCCACCCCGACACATGCACGCACGCACTCTCTCCCTAATCCCACCCTCGGAATCCCTCCTTCTCCCCAGGCCCCCAAGCCACCGCAAGTTTCAGCTTTCCAATAACTCCTGGAGAATCCTGGATGCTCCAAAGAGACGCCTTCAAGTTAAAAGCTAGCACACGCAGAAACGATCAGACTTCCTCCTTTTCGCTCTTTGAAAAACTCTTAAAAATTGTGCTCCACCCCCACCCCCCGATTTCTATCCTCCGGGGTCTCTTGCTACTTCAGGATTTTAGAGATTGCCCCACGCGTCCGGCGCACGGGGGGTGCAGAAGCTGGAGGAGCCGGGGGCGCAGGGCGAGCTCGGGGCCATCTCGGGCGCCACTCGGCGCAGCGTTGCTGCGCGCCGGGCCCGCGGCAGACGGAGGTGCCCCTTCTCTTCCTTCCTGCAGCTCTTTCTCTATCACTCTTTCTTTCTCCTCGGCCGATCCTCCCCGGCACGGCCCCAGGAAGCGAACCGCCATTCCCCGGGGCAGAAAGCAAAGCCTCCCCTGCGTCTGTCGGTCCAGCTCATGGCAAAGGGTGGGGGGGGAAAAATGGAAATGAGGCTGAGAAATAACCAAGAAGTTGCTAAGTCCCGTCGGAAAGAGACACAGCCCGAGAGGCTAGCGGCAGCCGCAAGAAGGGAGGGAGGGAGAGCGAGCGAGCTGGAGAGGAAGGGAGGGTGAGAGGAAGGGAGGGTGAGAAGGGAGAATGAGAATTACTTTTTTTTCCCCTTCTTTTTGGTGCGATGTAGGTGGTGATTTGCAGTTTTGCAAAAGGGAAACGAGTGGAGACGACTGGTTAAAACTGTATAAAGAAGCAGGCAACTGCAGTGACCAGCAATTCAGCTTGCTTGCTTTCTTTAAGGCAACTCCCTAGGAAAGCTTTCCCAGCCAAGCTCCCGCCTCCTCCCCCCAGAGGAGGCGCTGCTCTCAGCTCTTTGCTCCATTCCCCGGAGCGGGTCCCGCACTTACAGCTCGCTGGAGAAAGGGTTGCTGAGGCCGGTCCTCCGCCCAGCTTACCGAAGCCGGGGTCGCGGGGGCCTGTGGCTGACCCTCAGGCTTAGCTCCCTAGGACGCTAAGAAAAAAAGATTGTCCTTGGCTACATGGCAGGCAGTGGAAACCGACATACTTCCTTCTGTCATTAAAAATGACAGCCACATCCACTGTCAGTGACTCAAAGATGCTTCTTAGTTTTCAAGTCAGTTACAACAAGCAAACCAATTTCAGGTGGCACTGAAATGCTTCAGCCGCTCCTACTGGAAGGTCTGTTTGAAACAGAGAACGCAAGCCTTTCCTATTGTTCCAAATGATGGAAAATCTCAACAAGTTACCAAGACCCTAATAGCATTATTAAATAGGGCTGGGGGAGCATTCCTGTGTTACAAATAGTTACTTAAAAAGTCCAGGGTCTGAGAGTATTAGCAACAGCTGTTGATGGTGGACGGTAAATACATTAAGTGACCATAGCCTCAAGAAGGTTTACCAAATTAAGCCTAAATAGTCAAACCAGAAAGGAATTAAAAGAAATCTCAGCGGGGAGATGAGGCTAGGTAGGTTAACACCAGGAAAGCATTGAGAAGATGTGTCTGGTTGTGAAAAAGTGTGTCTACCATAAAGAAAGCTTGTAAGAAAAAAATCAGTACCCTAGTTAGGAATGTTTACAAGATGCACCATTCATGTACTGTAGTAGTGTAGTATTTGAGAAACTAAAGAAAAATTTTAAAGCTAACTTTTGTGGCAGAGTATGAAAAATCATTCAATATCTGTTCAATAGGCTTTTAGAAATCCATCCATGTTGGGAGCAAGTTCCTTTTTACACTTAGAACATAAGAGTATGATAGTCCACTCTCATCCATGTTTAATATGGGTACCTTAGATGTCATTTGCCTTCACTAATAATAATAATTAAACAATTTGGTCTTAATTATCTTGACATTCCAGGTTAAAGTGTGTTTCTAGCCTGGAGTATTTGGATAATTGGTTCAATATGCCACTATATTTTGTGTGTAGAGATGAATATAAAGAAAAGCCAAAGGACATACCTGAGATAAAATTAATTCCTGGGGGTAGGGGAGGAAGATGGCAGAAGTCTTAAACTTAGCTTCATGGAAAACAGCCTGCTCTCCTTAGAGGTAGGTATTAATATTAATTTATGATATAAATGGATATGAGGAGCTATGATGTACAACTCTCCATCAGATGTCCAGAACTGTACTATCATATGGAGCACAAGTTGGGCAGCTAGTCAATGGCACTGGGCACCATCTGTTTAATAATTAAGGAAACAGAAGCAACAATGTCTTTGCCAAAGACAAATGAGCCCCCTAGCATGCACACATACTTTTCTGAGTTTCCTTTTTCGATATATGATTCATATGCCAGAGCCTACCTGGAATAGTTCAGAGTGAAAAACGTTGATTGGAAAATCATGATAATATCCATCAGCATCAAAAATAGCATATTAAAATGAAAACTATGGCATGTATCAAGGTTAGAAGGAAAGGCATAGTGAGGGGAATTTTAGAATATTTCTATTTTCTGTCCCTTACTCCCCACAATGATCTCAGTTCTTTAGAGAAAAAAAAATCATAACTGAATTTGTAGGAGATGGAATGTAGACATTTTACAAAATTGTAACAGAAAAAAAATAAGAATGGCATTTGTTCACACAGCAAAACAAAAATACTCGATTTGCTGTTAAACTGACACTCTTGAGGTGTTCAATGTTGTTACAGAGGTGATGTCTTGGCATCTGGCTCTCTCCCCATTCTCAACAAAAATCACAACCAGAAGGCTATTTGCCCCACATGAAGGAAAGAAGGTAGATGCCATCACTCCCTTTACCCCCATTGCCATCCAGAACCTGGAAGCAGATGAGCAAAAATAACAAATACTCTTATTAGAAGAGAGATGCAGAAAGCTACAGCACCAAGAGCACCATACTGAAAGAAGTGACAAAGACCGTGTAGATTATATTAAATGAAGACCCAAGACATGACGTGCACATCAAGTAATCACCGAGAAATAAAACTGCCCATTTTCTACCAATAGCGATAAGTCCTAATTCAAGAAAGTGACAACACAGCCAAAGGATAAGAAAAATGTGGTACACACAGGAAAGTAGCATTCAAGTCTTTCCTACTATACGTTGATGTGTTCTCCATCACATCAGTTTTTCTCATTGATAACATTAGTAACTCATGTGTATATGAGACTCTTAAGTGAAAAGCATGCTGATTCCACATACACAAAACAACTTATCGTTATTTGGGAGACTAACGAAATATACATATATATATATACACAGACGCACACACACAAACATATATATACAAACATATATATATATATATATATATATATATATATGTTTGTATCCTTACATAATAATTCCACTTTCCAGAAAATGGAAAGAAAAATTCAAATTTGACTTGGTAAAGCTCTCTACTTAGCCAAATCCGGCAGCGGTGTCCATTAGTACTTTGTGAAGAGGATCTAGAAATCAACCCTGTTGCATATCATTTGCCAAATATAGTTATGCTCAAGGGAATTCTGTTAAATTTTAAAAGTTTATACTCTGTAGCAGGGGTTTACTCATTCCCTACTACCTACCTGACCTCTCTGCACATATATCAAATGGGTATCTAGAATATAATTTTGCAAAACAAAATTCTTACTTCCAACTCCTTCCCTGCCCTTTCACCAAGCCCCACGTACCCAAACTATTTCTCCTCAGTCCTCCCACCTCAGGAAAAAACATAACCACCTATCTAGTTGCTCAGGCCCCAAAAGACGGTAATGCCCTCAATTCCTTCTTTTATTTACCTCACCTTACTTCCAATCCAATAGCAAGTCTTTTTTATTCTATCTAAGATATATCTTGAATCCATCTGCTTTTTACCATGTCTCATAATAACCCACCAAACACATGTGTCTAAACGCATGATTTTTTATCTAGACATCTCTGGCCAGGACAATTGCAATAACTTAACTTTCTAACAGGTCTTGCTCTGCTACCATTCATTTTCTACACAGCAGCCAGAGTGAGAATTTTAAAATGTTAAGTCAAATGATGTCACTCCTCATTTAAAACCATTTCAAGGTGGCTCATCGAACTTGCAGTTCTCATGGCCACCTATAGGGGCCTTCATGATCTTTGCAAACCACTCTTCAGTGACCTCTCCTATTCTAATTCTCCTACTGCACAAGTGCAACACTGTCCATCAGAAAGTTCTTCAATGATGAAACTATACTCTGTACAGTCAAATATGGTAGCCACCAGTCACATGAAACTTGAAACACAGTGCCACTGAGGAACTGAGTTTTTATGTACTTTTTAAATTAATTTAAAATTTAATAGCTTCACATGGCTAGCGGCTCCGGGGGGGGAGGGGGGTGCATCTCTTGTCCCTCAAGCCATTGTTCTGTTCTTTATCATGTCAAATTGAAAATCCTGCTCAGGACCTTAATATCTACAGAACTTCACATAGCTGCTTCCTGCTCCATCAGCTCTCATCTTAAATATTACATTTTTAGAAAGGCTTTTTTTTCCCAAACATCTTATCAAGAAGTCTGATACTTCAGACATTTTGTCATTCGCTACCACAAGACCCTGTTGCATTCTATTTATAGCACTTATCACTATAAAAATGGTCTTGCTCCTTTATTTGTTTGCTTATCATATATCTCCCTTCACTAGGGTGTAAGTGCTATGTGAACAAAGACCACGAACATCCTTGTCTTGTTTGCTGTGTCCCACCAATGACCAGCATTGTGCCCGACACATGGTAGGAGCTCTGCATACTTGCTGAATAAATTCTTGATGAATGAACAAAGTCAACGAATAAAGGATGAGAGGATAAAAGAAACAGATATCTTTATCACCGTATGAAGTCCTAAGTTAAAGACAATCTCCGTATGTTTATACAACTAATTGCACAAGTGGACAGACCCCGCAAAATCCTCACTGGAGATTCTGAAGTGGACTGGTAGGCAGAATCATGCAGCAACACTTTTTACAGAGTGATGCTTAAAAAAAATCGATTCAGAAATGATTTATAAGCGAAAAAGGTAATAATCAAGGTTTTGGAAACTTTGTATTGATTCTCAGATGAAATGTCCTTAATCCGCAGCAGTTCTGTGGTAGGAACAGAGTGAAAAACAATTTAACCATATGCATTTGGGTAGCAAGTCAGCGGAGAAAGAGGATTAGGGGATATCTAACTAAAAACTACTTAAGAGTTCTATCTCACATCCTGATCTACAGCATAGGCTCCAACTCTTCAATTAACACTACTCTAGAAGTTGAATTTTTTTTTAAAGATTTTATTTATTTATTTGAGAGAGAGAATGAGAGACAGAGAGCACGAGAGGGAAGCGGGTCAGAGGGAGAAACAGACCCCCCGCTGAGCAGGGAACCCGGTGCGGGACTCGATTCCGGGACTCCGGGATCATGACCTGAGCCGAAGGCAGCCGCTTAACCAACTGAGCCACCCAGGCGCCCCTCTAGAAGTTGAATTTAAATTGAGAAAATTAAACATTTAGCCAAGATAGACCTTCCTAATATTCATTATTCCACATCTAGTCAGGGAAAAAAACATAGAAAGCTTTTATTTATTAAAGAAACATCCCCCTCCTTCTGTGGAGTGCTGCCCTTGTTTAATTTCCAAAGGATTTAAGTAACAGTTTTGGAAATGCAATTGTGAACTTGTATAGAGACATTATAGGACAGGTGCCTGGGTGGCTCAGTCGGTTAAGCATCCACCTTCAGCTCAGATCATGATTCCAGGGTCCTGGGATGGAGAACCCAGCATCAGGGCTCCCTGCTCAGCAGGGAGTCAGCTTCGCCTTTTCCCTCTGCCCCTCCCCCCAGCTCCTGCTTTCTCTTTCTGTCTCTCTCTCGCTCTGCACTCTCTCTCTCTCCAATATTATAGGAAAAAAGCAAGGTGTGAGAACAGATTGCTCCCCACAAAACTGTTACTAACAAAGCTTCAGACTGTCTACAGTACAAATCACCAGGACAGTTACCTTTATCTTCCATGCCCTCTAGATCCACATTGTCTGACACAGAGTTGGCGTTTCCTGCAACATGCTTCGGGTGTTTAACTGCTGGCTCCACCTTTTCTAAACAGACTGTCAAGGAAATCAGAGTGCTTTAGGTACAGGGCTGCCCAACCTTGTTCACTTTGTGGCACATGCAGAAGATGATAATATTTGCCACGACGGATTTAAGGGACAAAGCCCATTGCAGACAAAGGCTTCGGGCACAGGGCCCGAGGAGATCATAATCTCGGGCACAGCCACAGCTCTAACGGGTGGCACTTTATCTGGGAATTTTTGAAACAGCCAGTACTTGATTCACTAATAAAATGTAGCTCTTTCTTCTGAAGGCTGTTACAATAAACACTGGATGAATCCCAAGGTCTCAGTAGCTTGCTGACTACCATATTCATCTTTCTTAGCCCTTCCTTCCAGTCGCTTCCCCATAAATTCCCTCAGTTGTTCTCCAACACAAATGCATGATTTCATATCTAGTTCTAAAATTTGGAAATGAGACACATTAGGTATGATTTGTAAAATAGACATGATCATGGAATCATGATCCAAATCCAAATCTTTCCTCTCATACATTGATATGTTCTCCATCACATCAGTTCTCATTGATAACATTAGTAACTCATTAGTAACACCAGTGATTTCAGTAACTCCTCTAGCCCTGTAACTCTTCAAAAAGTGAATTATTATATAAGGATACAAATATATATTTTGTTAGTCTCCCAAATAACAATAAATTGTTTTGTGTATGTGAAATCAGCCTGCTTTTCACCTAAGAGTCTCATATAAATAGACATCTAAAGGTGATGTTCTGTATAGAAACGAAGACTAATCGCTTTCCTTTCTAGAATTCTTGACACCCTCCATGTCTCAACCTCAGGGGACAAGGGTATTAAGGAGGAAGGAAATCACGAGCCATGAGAGCAGAGCACAGAGTACCTGAGTCAAATAGAAGAGCTGGGAATGCAGTTATTGTACATCTATTTTTGTACAAATAGCAAATTACTATAAAAAGTATGAGTAGTAAGAGCTTTAAAATTGCTTATATTACTATTTTAAAGAGGTGTTTTTTTTTTTTTTAAATAAATTGTTCCACTTCTCTGCTTTAGCGCCATCAGCATGACAGGCTTAATTGAATCTTTCTGTAATGATTCAAAATCTTGTAGTGTCTCAGACCTATCATTATGAATAGTAATTTTCAACTGTGTCTGTAGAAGTAAATGGTAGTAGAAGGATGGGGGTTGGGTTGACAGTGAACTAATTTCTGTTCAGTAATAATTACTTTAAAAATAAGCATAATCTCAAGACACATGCAGTATGTTGGCAAAAGCCTGGATGTAATAAAGATTTACTCTTGTGCCTTATTCTTTAAGACCACTCACTTTAATTTCAAAACAAAACAAAAATTCTCTTCCATGGGACTCTGGATAGAGCCACAAAATAAAGTATAAGGCAATCAAAGAAACTAAATATTTTGTTGTTGGGGCAAAGGCGGGCAGAGAGCATGTAATAGGGGAAGAGTTGCAGGGATTCTCAATAACCTCATCTTCATGAACGAATTACAATCCATATTTACTGAAGTCTGCAATAATGGGCTTCTCTATTAAAGGGACACCTCAAGTGCTTTTATAAAGAGGAACAAATTTTACCAAAATTGAAAAGGAATATGTAATAGCATGGAAAAAAGAATCTACCTTGGCAGAAGAAGTAGAAGAAAGTACAGTTCCCACCAAATAAATTGCCGATAAATTGTCTAAGACTGAGCTCTTACCTCCTGAGCAAATACTTCAGTCCTGCTGTTACTACTGATGTACAGAACATTTTAAAATGCTAGAATTTAAGGATCATTTTTGTTTTCAATTAGAGCATACTAATAGAGAAAAATTCGATGGTTACTTGATAGAAAAAAATATATAGATATAGCCTATTTCTTTTGATATTCCAACACCACTGAATTTTAAAGTTAGTTTTTACTTTACCCTCAGAAGTTACAATAGCACCCAAACTATTACTTTTTTGCGTGTCCTAGCAAGATGCCAGGAAAAAATTGTGCACAGCCTAGAAACAACTTTGGTCTATAAATGTAATCCTCTTTTATATGAAACCTACTAATGTTTCTAAAGGTTAATACAATGTTTTGAACTTCCTTATCATTTTGGAGGAAATCATACTCAGACATATTATACATATTATATCTCAGTAAAACTGGGGCGGGGGGAAGCTTCCCCTTACATTGAAGTAAAATCTGCCTCTTTTCATATGTATTTCCCAGTTCTGCTTTTAGGAAAATACAAAATAAGACTTTGTGAGTTTCCATACAGAGCAGCATTTAAAATATTTGAAATCTTTATGAAGCTTTATTTTCCTCAAGAGAGAAATTCCCAGTTTGTAGAACAATTTATTGGGCAACGTGGATTTTGGCCCTCCAGGATCTTCATAGCCTTTATACCTGTTTATCAGCAGCGTTATGGAATGCTCTAGGTCTGATTTTGCTGATAAAGAAGAGAACAAAACCATTGTATTACTTCTCATGATCAGGGATATATTTTTATATTAATGTAACTTAAAAAATATGTCAACTGTGTTTTCCAGCTATATTCATGTTGTTGTTGTTGTTCATAGTTCATTTGAACTACCAGAATTTTGAATGTTCATTGCAGCAAGAAATAGCCCTCTCATTATGTGTTATAATTCTTTCATTGTGCATTTTAGTCAAAAACAAGCGTCCTCTAGGTAAAGCAGCATTCCCAGTAAGTGTGTTTAGAGCTTGAAAAGGATATTTCTCAGAATACTATTCAGTAATTAAAAGCAACAAACTATTGATACACACAAAAACTTAGATTAATCTCCAGAGACTTGTGCTGAGCAAAAAAAAAAGCCAACCCCCAAATGTTGCATATTGTATGATCCCACTTATATAACATTCTTGAAATTCAAAAAAAGTATAGAAATGGAGAGCGATTAATGGTTGACAGAGGTCAGGTGGGGCTTAAGTGGTTAGGAAATATGTATGGCTAAAACAGTTCAGCTGGAGGGATCATGGTGTTGCTGAAGCTGTTTTGTATCTTGATTGCATCAATGCTAATATCCTGCTTGTGATATTGTAATACAGTTTTTCAAGATGTTACTTTTGGGGGAAACTAGGTAAAGGGAATGTGAATTTCTGAATTATTTCTCACAACTACATGTGAATCTATGATACAAAAAGAAAAAAATTAGGGGCACCTGGGTGGCTCAGTCGGTTAAGTGTCCACCTTTGGCTCAGGTCATGATCCCAGGGTCCTGGGATTCAGCCCCACATAGGGCTCCTGGCTCAGCGGGGAGTCTGCTTCTCCCTCCCCCACTCTCCCTGCTTGTGGTCTCTCTCTCTCTCTCTCTTTCAAATGAATAAATAAACTCTTTAAAAAAATTTTAAAAAGAAAAAATTATATTTTGCATTATTTCTGATACTGCTAAAAGAAGAATCACTATTACTTCTGCCTAAGCTTAGGCATGTCATTTTTTTTAAAGATTTATTCATTTGAGAGAAAGAGCATGAGCAGGGAGGGGCAGAGGAAGAGAGAGAATCTTAAGCAGCCTCCACACCAAGCACAGAGCCCTATGCAGGGCTCGATCTCATACCCCTGAAATCATGACCTGAGCTGAAATCCGGAGTCAGATGCTTAACTGACTGAGCCACCCAGGTGCCCCATGGCATGTTGTTTTTAACAAATGTACTGGTTTTCTCTGTACTGTTCACACATTGGAACTCTTTGGATGTTTGGTTAATTTGTTATGAAATAATTGCTAAATATCATGTAAAGCAAAATTTTAAAAATTGAAAATACAAAGACTTAGTCTTTGGCTATTATAAAACAGTTTATCCTAAAAAGAAATACTTACAAGCACAGGTTTCCACTGTAATCTGAAAGGAGAGTATATCTATGAAAACATTTGTAATCCAAAATGGAGTAAAGCAAAGAAGCAATTATCATTTATCTATCGGAAAAATTTCGAACACTCCCAGATCTCCAAAACAACCTCTCTTAGGCTTTTCTGATACCTTCGGACTCATCTTGCTAACAGATGGACAAATAAATTGAGATAAAGTACAGATGCTCACAGACACAAGTCAAAGTTGTGGCAGTTTAATGCTGAGATGTTAAGCAGAGTTTGCGGGAAGAAGCTTGCTGGTGCCCCTCACTGTTTGGGGCATGCACTACCTCTGTAACAGCTCGGCTCGCTGTAAGACACTGAACATTATTTGCACTTCTTGCCTTTTTTCATAAAAATGAAAACCTTCTTCCGATGTCTTCAGTTAGCAAAAACAAGTACTAATATGGGTCTTTTGTAAAGACAAAGTGGTGTACCACGAACCTTGGGGGATACCTGTCTTTAAATATAGTTATTTAGGTGGCTCAGTCGGTTAAGTGACTGCCTTCCGCTTGGTTGTGATCCCAGGGTCCTGGGATCGAGTCCCGCATCGGGCTCCCTGCTTGGCGGGAAGCCTGCTTCTCCCTCTCCCACTCCCCCTGCTGTGTTCCCTCCCTCGCTGTCTCTCTCTGTCAAATAAATTAAAAAAATCTAAAAATAATTTAATAAATATAGTTTCAGTCTTTGCTTTCGAAGATGATTTATTAACATTGTTCACATGAAATATCTGAAATGGGTGGAGAGGATAATAGCATCCTAATTGCCTAAATATAAACAGAGGCACAGACATTCCGGGTGCCTCGATTAAGGTACCCCACAATTCAATCTGGATCCCTGGTCTGTTGATGCCATGATCCAGCATTTTATGTATTTGGCATCTCTAAGTAAATGCAGCTGAAGAATACTGGCACTGGACCAGTTAACCTACACTCCTCACATTCACATGTTATTTGTATTTGTAGTTGCACTGGAGCTTACAGAATCTAGGGCTATTTATTATCCCACTGTACTGTCTCTTATAAGAAAGCAATGTGCTACTCTACTATTTCTTCCATTAATATGGAGTTCAGAAAAGAAGACATCTGGGCTTCTCAGTATAATCAATACCCCACATTCAGAGGCCATATTAGTTAATCTGAGTTGATGTCTGCCTGAAACGGTGAGGCATTTTTTTCATTCTACTGGAACCACAGCGCTATGGTAACTTTCCACAGAAATGGCAAATTACATACGGAGCTTAGGCTCAATGATTTTCTTTAACCAAAATCTAGAAACAGGGTATTTTGAGCTCAGTAAGAATAGTAAGTGATGCATGGAAGAAAGCAATGTGGTTCTTGTCCCATCCCAAGGAAAGGGGTGACTCTAAATAAATCTAGGAATGTATAAGTTTTCTCTCCTCTCCTTGACCTAATCTTTACATTGATTTTTTTTACCTTAGTCCATTTCTTAATAAGAATAAATTTGACATTCTTGCTCTGATTTTATAATCATAATTAATGTATTATATGTAAAGTTACAGGTGACACATAGCGAAGAGTTCTGGAAGTTATGGGTGACATATAACTAAATGGGGTCAGGAAAAGCTTTCAGGTTATTTGAAATCAAAACAATTATCATTCACTATGTATCTGTTTCCATTTCCTTTCCCAAAGAACAGTTATTGAAGGGACTGAAAAAAAAAAAAAAAAACAGAAAATACCTCAAAATAGAAGTCATTTCATCACCATATATACAAATACTGAAGTGGTTCCTTAAATTAGCCCTTACTATATAAACTTATCAAGAAAGGGGATCTATCTCTTATCTACAAATGCATTTATACCCCAGTAAGAAAGTGAAGAAAGTGATTCAAACAGGTGTTTTGTTTTGCTACTCTGTGAAACAAGAGTTCAGGATAAAATTTTGAGCTAATCTGTCTGGACTTTCTCCTATAGGAATGTTAACCATCCTCCTGAAATTTCCATACATCTTCTTTTTTCTAGACTTTCCTAAGAAGCCAATATTGCTACCCAACTGGAACCAGATTGTTGAACACAAGGATACATCCTTAACCTTATAAAAATGCCCTGGAATTTTTAATGAGCAGAAGTGGTCAGAACCTCGGTCTTACATCTCATCCAACGGATGGTTCTCCTGTAGCACAGTGCTCCATAACCCAGGGCTGGGAGTTGGCTCCGGACCACCTTGGGATGGAAGAGGGCCACCTACTGAATCACCGCCACCACATCCTGCAGCTTCTTCCATCCAAGTCTTCCCTGGGCCCACCCCTGCTGAACTCCCGAGGTCTGAAGAGATCACAGCTTTAGAGCATTTCATTACAAATTTTAAATTTCCAGTCTCTGGTTTTCATATTGCGTTTCAAGATCAACATCCTTATTAGTAGTAGTATATTTTTTACTTTAAAATTTTATAACACCTTTTCCACTGACAAATTCAAAGCAAGCTGCTGAACTTCATTACCACACAGGCAGAAATCAAGATCACAGCCCCCTTTTCTAACAAATACTTTATAGCATTAAGTGTAGCAGATGCTGTCACTTCCCTTCCATATCCCTTGGTTGTACACACCAGCGACTTCTGGCTGCCAATCTCTGCCAGGGGATTTTTACTGGTTGCAGAAGAGTGCCTGTCTCACCCACTGGGGCAGGCCAAAGATACTAGTGGAAAAGAATGGAGAACGACCACATAAGGGTGCAGACAACAGGGGAAGGGAGGGGTGGTAGGGGCAGAGCCTCCACCTGGGGACACAGCCAGGATTTCAGACACCTAGAACTTTGGCTGCTGCCCAGACATATTGGGCATCCCATGCCAACAGTTGAACAGGCGAAGGGAAGTTACTATACTGATTGTCATGAGCTGACACGGTTGCTGCCTCGTAATGGGAGCAGGGAAGAATATGGCTGAAACTCATGGAATTCACTGAGGCTCCTCTTGGTGCTTTCCATCTCAGGGGATAATCTGACAAGATCAAGACAACATATGGCTCAGAACCCTCACAGATCTAGGTCTGTATTCCCCCACCGAGCAGGAGACTTAGGGCAGCACAAGGGCTAGCTGGAAGTGAGGGGATTCTAAAATGGGGAGTAGAAGAGCTAGTTTTGCTTCAGAAATTGTGTGTGTGTGTGTGTGAGAGAGAGAGAGAGAGAGAGAGGGAGGGAGAGAGAGACAGAGACTTGCTAGCACTTTGGAGAGTCACTAACACAACAGATTAATTTCAAGCAGGGCATGAGTGGATGTGGGTGGTGCAAGGGGTGGACTGGAGCAGACATTGTTAGTGTCCCACTTATCAGCGCTTGCCCTAAAATTGCCTACAAACACCTCTTTGTATTCACACTCCTGTCCCTCTGCCTGGGGTCTTTCTTTAGCCACAGGTCCACGCTTGATCTGCACTTGAAACAGGCCAGAAGTGCTAGGCAGCCAGAGTCCCTGGGAGTAGCCCCCAGTCAATGACAAATGGAAATGGATAAATTAACACTCTAGCTTCCTTATATCTCAGGTGTGATAGTTGAGAGATGGTGCTCTGCACCAACTCACAGAAGCTTCCCAAGAGATTGTGCGTCGGGGGCTCATTGAGGTTAATCTTTTTTTTTTTTTTAAGACTTTATTTATTTATTTGACACAGACAGAGAGAGAGAGAGAGAGAGAGAGAGCACAAGCAGGGGGAGCTGCAGAGGGAGAGGGAAAAGCAGGCTCCCCGCTGAGCAGGACCCTGGGATCATGACCAGAGCCGAAGGCAGACTCTTAACAGACTCAGCCAGCCAGGTGCCCCAAGACTAACCTGCTTTTTAATGCACCCTTTCTCCTTTCCCTCCTCTTTTGTTTCACTTCCACACTCCCCTGCCGGTGCATCCTGGGGATTGCTTCCCAAATAAACTATATGCATTCAAATCCTTGCTCAGGGTCTGCTTCCTGGGGATCCTAACCTAAAACAATCACCTTTACTGTACTAAAATAAAATTCACTAATAATGTCACCTACCCATCTAGATAATTTATAATCTCCCTGTGTTATTATAAAGGAGATATCTCAAACCTGTTATGACAGCTACTGTTAAAAAGACAAGATAACAGGGCGCCTGGGTGGCTCAGTTGGTTGAGCGACTGCCTTCGGCTCAGGTCATGATCCTGGAGTCCCTGGATCGAGTCCCGCATCGGGGTCCCTGCTCGGCGGGGAGCCTGCTTCTCCCTCTGACCTTCCCCCCTCTCATGTGCTCTCTCTCATTCTCTCTCTCTCAAATAAATAAATAAAATCTTAAAAAAAAAAAAGACAAGATAACAAATGCTGGCAAGACTGTGGAGAAAAGGGAACACTTGTGCACTGTTGGCAGGATTGTAAGCTGGTACAGACACTGTAGAACATGCTATGAAGTCTCCTCAAGAAATTAAAAATACAACTACCATATGATCCAGGAATTCCACTTCTGGCTACATATCTAAAGGAAATGAAACCATTATCTCAAAGAGATAGGTACTTCCGTGTTTATTGCAACATTTATTTTTTGGAGAAAGAATTTTGCAGTTTATTTATGGCTCTTATTCATAATAGCCAAGGTATGGAAACAACCTAAATGTCTGTTGACAAGAAGGATAAATAAAGAAAATGTCACACACACACGCACACATAAACACACAGAGGAGAATTTTTCAGCCTTAAATAAAAGAAGAAAATCTTGTCATTTGCAACAACATGGATGAATCTGGAGGGCATTATACAAAGTGAAATAAGTCAGACAGAGAAAGACAAATACTGTGTGGTATCACTTATATGCGCAATCTACAAAAAAGAAATGCTGAACTCAGAAACAGAAGGAAGAATGATGCTTGCCAAGGGGCTGGGGTGTGTGGGAAATAGGGGTAGATTTTTCAAGGGTATAAACTTTCAGTTATAAGATGAATAAGGTTTGAGGATTTCATGTATAACGTGATAACTCTAGATGATATAATACTATATTGTATAATTAAAATTTGCCAAGAGAGTAGAATATAAATATTCTCACCAAAATTAACTAATTAAAGTAAAATAAAATCAAGGGTAATTACATGAGGTGATGGACACATTGATTAACTTGATGGGGGAGTTCTTTCGCAATGCATATATACATCAAATCATCACATGGGGCACGTTAAATATATTACAAATATGGGGTGCCTCGGTGGCATAGTCGGTTAAGTATCTGAATCTTGGTTTCAGTTCAGCCCCGTGTCAGGCTCTGTGCTCAGTGTGGAGTCTGCTTAAGACTCTCCCTCTCCTTCTGCTCCTTCTGCTCCACCCCCCCCATACACACACACTCTCTCTCTCTCAAATAAATAAAGCTTTAAAATAAATAACAAACTTACTCGTCAATTATACCTCAATAAAACTGGATGATATGTAAAGGAGAAAATTTTATGATAAATTAGTATGTATTTCAATATGTAAATTATTGTGTATCACTACATAAGGAGAAGTCTTGGAATTTTGCGTAATACCAGATGCCACAAATCCCAAGAGAGATAAATTAAGTCCAAGGAAGACATTGAGAGGATTTCACAGCCAGTTGGACTGTGAGCTGGACCCAAGCTCCTTAGAGGCTCCCCATCTTTCCCTTGCCCTCAGAATGTACGTTCTGCCCACAGTTCCCACACTAGGAGCCACTCTAAGAAGGCAGGCTTGAGGGAGTGATCGTTACTGAGACTATCTGGGCCAGATGCGGACTGAACCTGGTTAAGGCCTCTATATAAACTCAAGATTCTGGGCACCTGGGTGGCTCAGTTGGTTAAGCAACTGCCTTCAGCTCAGGTCATGATCCTGGAGTCCCTGGATCGAGCCCCACATCGGGCTCCCTGCTCAGCAGGGAGTCTGCTTCTCCCTCTGACCCTCCTCCCTCTCATGCTCTCTGTCTCTCATTCTCTCTCTCTCAAATAAATAAATAAAATCTTTAAAAAAAAAATCAAAAAAAAAAAAAAACAACAAAAACTCAAGATTCTGAGCAGGTAGGTGCAGCTGTCTACATGTTTTGTGGTCACCCCCAACAAGCCTTGTATGTAACTTCCCTTGCTTACTGAAGCTGCCACCACCTACCAACCTGGAGTGTGGTCTGCGTCTTTCTTCCATCCTTCCTTGCCCTCTGTTTACAAGGCTCAGTTTCGAATTCTCCCCAGGAACTCCCGAGGTCATAAGCCAACAGACTGGCAAAGGTGTGACTTATTGACTGCTCAAATACCATGAAACAGTTTCCTGAAATAGTGAAAAATTGATAAATACATGAATCAAACCATAATCTTCCCTGACTATGCACTGTCGTTGCACCTAAACGAGAATAAAAAGGGAGAAAACATTTTATTAGACTACCAACCAAGGAAAACTAAAGGGTTAGATCACAGACAACACTATAGCAAATCTGCTGCTTAGTGTGTGATTACTAAGCCTCAAGCAATTGTGTGCTGGAGTGGGCTGGTCCTGGCTTCCAAGAGCCAACTATATGCATCAGTCCATAACTCATTTAGAGACAATCACGTTGGTAGCTAGAAATTGGCTGTGTAGGAAGTACTTACCCCATGAAAATCTGCAAACACTACAAATCCATTTTCTTCCTGCAAAGTGCCAGTTGTTCAACATTTATCGGCACATCACTGGCCATCAGGCTTGCTAACTTGGACAGATGTTAGGTAAAGAAAAAGATCTCATTTCAGGGATTGTGGGAGAAAGGAGACAAAGTAGAGCAAGAGAGTCAGACACAGGGTTCTATTCCTCTTAGTTCTGGCTGAGCTTTAAAATGGAGTGAGAATGAATGTGAATGTTAGCAGTAGGGACAGTTCCCCACCCCACCCTCATGTAGCAATAGGGGGCTTCAGGTCCCAAGGAAGGTGACAGGCTTCAGCTTGGAGTCATACCAAACATTGCTAAGAAAAGATACCCCAGAGGCCCTTGTGGATACTGGATGTATCTACCAAGTGGAGGCCATGTTCCTGGTTTCCCTTGGCCTGCATTTTGTGTTTAGGGACCCCACATGCACCAGTGAGGGACTGCAGCTGTGTTGAGAGTAGGTGAACAGAGACCTGACATTACATTAAAGAGGTTACCCTGGGTGGGCTCTTCCACAATGGGGGTAAAATTGCCAGGCCCTTGGGCTGCAGTGTTGAGTGCTTTTGTATTTGCCTGAAATACTATATGGGACGATTCATCCCTCAAAATTCTCAGGGCAAAAGTCAGACTGGGTGGCACTTCCACATCAAAGACCAGATGATCTGGAGGATACCATATGAATAGAAGAAACCTTCTTCCCTGATGACAGGAAAATATAGTAAACTGGCCTCATATCCTTAGATACCATCTTGAAAGAACAAAGAGGCAGGAGCAAACCTGAAAGACTGGGTAGTGACCTAAGGAAATTCAATCACCAAAAATGTTTTGTTGAAACCAGCCATAAAAGGCAGGTGGAATTTGGAAACAAGGAATATTCTGCTTTGAATGGAAAGAGACAGAAATATCATCCATCGGTAAGTCTACAATGTCCACACTTTCTGGAATGTGTGTGTGCGTAGTGGGCAGGTATTACTGACACCAATGCAGCTGCTGATACAGTAAAGAAGCTACTTTTTCTTGCACAACCATATTGTAGAGTACATGCTTTTGTGATGTGGCTACAGAAAGGAGGAATTTCTAACGATTAAAGCCATTTGAAAATGGAAAGATCAACAACTTTGGGAGTTAGTGACGCTCCTTCACTACAGGTGTTTTAGCTGAGGATAGACAATCACTTAGTAAGATTTACCAGACAGTCAACCATGAAATGTGAGAAAGGTAGAAAGTGGGGGTGAAGTTCACACATAAATGCAACACAGAGAGAAGCATCTGGTAGATGAAAGAAAGGTTAAAATAAAGGAATGAATGGTTGATTCAGTGTTGATCAAAATTGAATTCAATGGACAAAGAAGCTTACACCCAAAGGCAAGTCTAAGGAAGCTCCTAATATCTAAATAATGGAAAGGATAGCAAAATACTGCTTATATAGGTTTATATAGGTCTGGAATAGCTGTTAAAGACCATGCTGCTCATCTTGTGCACAAGAAGACCACTGTCACAGACAATGCTTGTATGCTTGTGGACCTCTATGCTTCTGAACCTCTCTTGGACCCGTTGGACTCTTTTATGTCTACTGATTCCATTCTTCAATCAATTCTTCGATCTTAGCTCCTTCCCCACTGCAGTGCTTCATTCAATAAAATATTTTACCTGCCATCTTGGATTGATCTTTTTTCTTAAGATTTTTTATTTGTTGGGGCGCCTGGGTGGCTCAGTTGGTTAAGCGACTGCCTTCGGCTCAGGTCATGATCCTGGAGTCCTGGGATCGAGTCCCACATCGGGCTCCCAGCTCAGCGGTGAGCCTGCTTCTCCCTCTGACCTTCTCCCCTCTCATGCTGTTTCTCTCTCGCTCGCTCTCTAATACATAAATAAAATCTTTAAAAAAAAAAAAAAGATTTTTTATTTGTTTATCTGAGAGAGAGAGCACGCACAAGCAGGGGGCGCGGCAGGCAGAGGAAGAAGCAGGCTCCCCACTGAACAAGGAGCCTGATGGGGGACTCGATCCCCCGGAACCCTGGGATCATGACCTGAGCCGAAGGCCGACGCTTAACCCACTGAGCCACCCAAGCGTCCCTGGATTGATCTTCTTAAGTTTTTGCCATTTGGTCACTTGGCTCCTCCCTGACACAGCATTTCTGGGTACTATCTTAGCTTGGGTTTCAGTAGCAAAAATACCGTAGACTGGGTGGCTTAAATGACAAACATCTATTTCTCATAGTTCTGGAGGCTGAAAGTCCAGGATCAAAATACCAGCTGATTTGGTATCTGGTGAGAACCTACTTCCTGGTTGCAAATGGCCGACTTCTGCCCACGTCCTCACATGCAGAGGAGTGGAGAGAGCTCCCTGCAGTCTCTCTGTGGTCCCATTTATGAGCACTCCACCCTCCCAAAGGTCCTGCCTCCTAATGCTATCACATTGGGAGTCAGGATTTCAACATATGAATTTTGGGAAAACACAAATATTTAGTCCATAATAGGCACCAATAATCAAGTGAGAGGTCACCCTGACACAGCCTTGCAACCCTTTTACTCCCACGCTAACTCAACAACACTCTTCTCTGGGCCCCAGAAAGGCTGACCTAGATAATGACTGGTGAAATTATATAAATGATATTTTCTAAACAAAAAAACTTTATTTCTATATGTTCTCTGAGTTACAGTGAAAGGACCTAAGTTTACAACAAATTTGGTCATCTCTAGCTACGCTGAGGAGGGTTGGCTAGGATCATGTTTTTGAAAGGCACAATCATCCTTATGAGACAGGCAATGGTAGAATGCACTGGGTTCCTAAATTTTATTTTTAACAGCATTTAGGCAAATATGGTACACTCTTTACCTCTCAGGGACTATGTAAATTTGAAAGAGAAAAAAAGCTCATGCTTGGTAGGACTGTTTTTGAATTTGACTTGGAGAACACTGGGAACGAGAGGGGAAGAGAGAAGCAAAATAATGTCACACAAATTGTCTTCTGGAACAGCCCTCGGGAAACCCGTGCCAGACTCTTGAGGGAAAGGAGGCTGTAAGTAAATCAGTAAATCAAATAGGGGGAAAAAATGCTACTGTGGGAGAAGAAGGAACACGTCTGTACAGTTGGATCATGAGAAGGTGCTTCTCTTTATTTTACCCCAAGTACCACTGAAACTGAAATGAAGATGAGGCTGTGTCGTCATGTGACTGATGTCACAAGGGGAATATCTACATGGGAGTTGTGACGGCACTGGGGCAAGACAGACGGAAAAGCATGAGATGTGGCACAGCTACCACGGTTGCTAGGAAATACATATTTATGGTTATTATTTTGCCCTGTATTCTTTGATGATAGCACCCTATTCATTGAGGCTCCCAGACCCATGTGTCCTGGGAAAGCCAGATTATAAATATGAACTTTAAAAGGTATCTTTTATCCTTTTTTTTACTTCCATATTAACTATCAGCATATTACCATATCTTTATGTCTGCCCCCCAGTTAGTACCTTCCTCTAAAGGAAGAAATTGTACAAAATACTACAATGATTACATAGAAATGTCAGGCAAGCATTTAAATGCATAAATTGTAAACACTGCAAAGTAGAATGCATGAGACTTAGCAGAGAATTTTTAGTTATAGAAGTCAACCTTTTAAAAAAAAAAGTAACATGGCTTTCTAAAATAGAAGTTTTTTTAAAGAAATCTACAAAAATACCCAAACTACTTTAAGAAACATTAGTCAGAATAACAGTGGTAGGTTCAGTCGGTACGTATCTGTGCTAAAGTAGGCAAAGGACTATACTTTGCCAAAGAGGAATTACCCCAAAATGATCTGAAGATTTCAAACAGGCTAGAAACAAAGCATTATCTAATTATTAATCCCAAATATTAAACTCACTAATTCCCACTAATGCTTTATTTTTAACCCTATTTCTCTGGTCCTAAATCAAGCTTTCTTAGTAAAGATCTTTTAAATATTCCAGAAAAAATGAACAATTCTTCACCTGAGTGTTTATTTCTCTTTTCTTGGACCGTGGCCTGAATTTGGTTTGGGAAAGAGGCACAGTTCAGATTTTTCCACAGGCCTTCTTGACCTACACAAGCCGGCTTGCTATAAACCAAACCCCTGCAGCTTTCCTATCCTGGCAAAGCTGGGAAAGCCATAAATATTTTTGGCAAAGCAGACCCTAAAATAAGACAAGGTTTTTTATTTCAAGATCACATAACATTGGTCAAAGTGGCATACTGAGGCAAATAGCTAAAACATATTTTTAAAGCAAATATGCGGTGATATAGAAATATTTCTCACACTAATCCATGTCAACGATCTAGTTGAAGTTTTAGAACACCAGGCTATGTAGGCTACGTTGTTTCAGGTGGGGATTGTAAATGGCACTAGATTCTGTTAGATGGAAGGAAAGGTGTTGATGTGCCATTAGCCGCTCAAGAACCAAGCTACCACCTAGTCAGGTTTGAAGTCCTAGAGACTTAAGAATATCCTTGACTAATGGTTTCCAAACTCTAGTGAGCTTCAGAACCAATTGGACAACTTGGCAGGATCTCAGCTTCTAATTCACCGGGTACAAAGAGAGGCCCCAAATTTGTATTTTTTTTAAAGATTTTATTTATTTATTTGACAGAGGGAGAGAACACAAGCAGGGGGAGCAGTAGAGGGAGAAGGAGAAGCAGGCTCCCCGCTGAGCAGGGAGCCCGATGTGGGACTTGATCCCAGGACCCCAGGATTATAACCTGAGCTGAAGGCAGATGCTTAACCATCTGAGCCACCCAGGAGCCCCCAAATTTGTATTTCTCACAAATTCCCAGATACTGCTGACTCTGCCATCTCCTGGACCACACTTTGAGAGCAGTTGCTTTACACTGACTTGGATGCCACAGTAACCCTTCAGGGGAACGAGAACCTGACATCCACATCAATACTGCAATTTCATACAATGTTTACGTGTGCTAAATCCACTAAAATCTTGCAGCACTTTGTTGAGGGATAATCATTTGTGTCACCCAAGTTCAGATTTTGAAAGGTATTCAGAAGGCAGAGTAAAGATCAAGTCACAAACTTAGGGCTATTTTATTTTTTCCTCGCCACGGGTTTCATTACCACCCCAACATCTCCTCAATTGCAAAGAACCACAGCTGATAATGAGTTTGCATTGAAAAGATTTGGTTCTTCTTGACATTCTTTTTTCTCCAAGCAGTCCCATATTCTCAGCTTCTCTACTGGGTTTACTGTAAATGTAGCTAATGAAATGCTATAGTGTATTTTTTTAAGTGTCTTATTATTTCACATAAAACATAAGGCAACATAAGGTACTATAAGGCAACATAATTTAAGGTTTTAATGTACCTGGGCAGTGAGTACCCTGCTAGATTATATTGTTTCCTCCAAGTCATCCTTTCTTATGATAGAATTATGTATTCCAGCCCTTTGTCATCTACTTTCCCTCCTGAGACTGGCTCACTTCCTACCACATTAATACTTCCCTGGTCTTGTGACTTGCTTTGTCAACAGAACGTGAGCAGAAGTGCCCTACCCAGGGCATGGTTCTACCAGTACCCTTCTCCTTGCCATCCAACTGACATTTCCTGGGTAGAGACTGCTCCCAGCCTTGCTCTTGAATGAGGATGATATATGGAGCCAAGCTGCAGCAGGCACGGAACAGGGGCAAGGAATAAACCTCTCCTTTTCCAAGGCACTAAGATTTGCTGTTGATTTGCTACCACGTGCTAACTTAGCAAAAGTAGACCGTGAATATATGCAATATGTAAAATAAAAGAGACAATTTAATGACCTCTTTTAGTGAGAAAGTGTCAGAGAGAATATGGAAAGGTTGGATGGAATTTAGTCTCATTTGCCACTGATAAATCTGAGATCTAGAGAGATTAAATGATTTACCTAAGTGATTTACACTTAGTGAATAGACATCATTTTCAAGAAAATGCAAGAGAAACAATAATAATGGAGTACCATGTTCTGGCCAATGTACCAGTCGGTAGAACCCACTGAAGTCTAACAGAGCAACAGTACAGTTTTGTGTTAGAGTTCTAAAATGAATCACTGTTGGGGCACCTGGGTGGCTCAGATGGTTGGGCATCTGCCTTCGGCTCGGGTCATGATCCCGGGGTCCTGGGATCAAGTCCCACATCGGGCTCCCTGCTCAGCAGGGAGTCTGCTTCTCCCTCTCCCTCTGCTGCTCCCCCTGCTCATGTTCTCTCTCTGTATCTCTGTGTCTCAAATGAATAAAATCTTTAAAAATATAAATAAATAAATAAATAAATAAATAAATAAATAAATAAATAAAATGAATCTCTGCTGGAAACTGGCTGCCTCGAATGTAAAACTGAGTTTGCTGAACCAGCTAGAATTTCATCATATAGCAGGTGTGGCACATAGGGCTGCAGTATGGCCCCACCAACGAACGTCTAGATCACTCAACAGCATATAATCGATGTGAAGATGAATACAACAGGTTGCCACCGCAAAATGTTTGAACCACAGAACTTCCCTCAATCAAATTCTCTGTCCAAAAGAAAATCTGATCATTTGTATCCCCATTTTAAACTTGCTTAGAGAAAAAGAATGTGCTAGTTGGACCGAGGTGAATATCTAGTTCAGTTGTATTTTTTATTGTAGAATGGAACGACGGCCTCCCCACCCCCAGGCATCTTGCTTAGTTTCTAATAATACATAGCTTTTCCTTTGAGGAATAACTAATCCTTCCTCTCGGGCTGCACAATCAGGTGGGGTGGACCTCACCTTCAGCTTCAGGACTGGCTGACATAAATTTGCACATCCCATCTCTTTGGTCTGATGATTGGTACACAGATAGGTTTATGACCTCGTGAACCATGACAACAAGATCCAGGATGGTTGGGAGAGAGATGCTCTCCCTCCCACATTTGATGTCAAATCTGAAGCTGCAGTGATTAAGTTTTTACTCAAGAAGAGAGAGCATGTCTGCAAATGAATCCAACATGTGGAGAGAAACCAACTCAAGCTAGGAGAACCAGATAATTTTGATACTGTTTGAACCTCACCATCAAACCCACTAAAACTCTAAACTGTTTTTGTTATTTTGTGTTTTGTGTGTTTTGTCTTTTGTGTCTAAGTGAGTTTGGCATTGGGAGTTTTGTCACTTGTGACCAAGAATTCTAAGTTGTAACATAGTAAATTAACAAAGTTGGCATTTTTCAGCCTCTTAGGAGTTTAGAAAATGCAAGTTAGCTGTCCTGACATTCACAATCTCTGGGTGACTGAGAAGACTATTTTGGCTGGGATGTCAAACTCTGAGCCTAGGTAAACTGACCAAGGTAAATGTCACCTCCGAGGCTCATTAACAGCCAGCTGTTTTTCTCTTTTAATTCCAAGGTTATTAAGCACCCACCATCACCCTGCCTTTTTCTTTCAAATGTGTAGAGATTATTGGGTAGCTTTATCCTGTTTCACTTTATAGAGATGAGCTCAAAGAAGAAATTCCTATATTCACAGTATTTGGGGTTGTTAAACAAATTCACAAGTATTTAGTAAACAAATACACTTGTGCAGCCAAGTGTTAGGGTATTGTATCCTGGTGAGAATGAGTTTTCTCACAGTGATCCTCTATGAAGGATGCTGCCCTGGTATATTCCATATAGGGGCCAGAATCGTGCCTGCAAGCGGCTAGGTTCAGATTTCTATCATTAATGATGCCTGGAGGATTTCTTTTTCTCAAAGCTCTGGGAAGAAAAGTATTAAATAAGAATAGCATTAGAGTTTCCCTACATTTAAGGATATGTATACATAACAAACTAGAAATACTGAGTAGGGTTTGGAAATTCTTTTTCCAATTCTGTTATTAGCTCAATGAGATTAGCCAAGTGTCTCTATTCAGGTACAGCACTACAAATTTTCTTTATCTGTTGCCAGTTTATTATCCACATTTTCTTCACACTCCTCACTCTTGGATACTGCTTTATCACCTCATTGGATCAAATCCCTTATTATGAATAGTAGAACACTCCTAGTTTCTATCTTTGCTTGCTTTTCAGATTTCAATCTCGAGTCTCTGCAAACTGTATGTAGGTTTAATCTGCAGGCTGTTTCACTCCTTGCTGTCAGCTAACTGGTCGCTGCTCGTATTTATTATACAGGGACTGGCTTCTGTCTCTCTTTGAGCCGCCCAGCAACTTTCTGTCTTCTCTGAGTGCTTTGTCTGCTGCCTGTGTCCAGGCAGCACTGAGCAGTTACAAGGACGGAGGGTATATTCGACTGCTTTTGGCTGGGAGAATAAATTCCAGCGTAGGTCCAAGATGAAAATGAATCCCCCACCAGGCAAAAATATGGATTCTGGTATACTTCCTGTGTTCCCCATTAAAAACCCCTTTGGCTGCAGCGGCCTGGAGTTTTACAGTAGAACCATTTCATGCTGAATAATATGTCCTACACTAGGCACCGTGGGAAGGAAAAAGGCACAAGACCATGCTTCCCACATGGTGAAGTGCAACCTCCCGCATGGGGGACAAGATTTATACACACACAGAAACACACACGTGAGTGCACACACCTTGAAACGAATATGAATACGACATAGTACATAGACGAGTGAAAAATTTATGATGCCTTTTTTTCTTTTTAAATTGGTGAGAAGAAATCAAGGTAATTTTAATTAGTTGCAAAGACCTCATGGAGAAAGCTGACCTTGAGCATGGCTTTGGAGGCCAAAGTGGACTCAGAAAGTCGGGGCTGGCCAAAGGAATGATTCTCTGACTTGAGTCCTCATATCAATTTAGTTGAAAACCCTGGTCCAACAATTGCCTGTCATAATGTAGGCCACATGTGTATACGCTGAATTCTTCCCCCTTGTAATTGCTTATTTGGGCCCTGTAAAGCTCCAGCTTATATCTTTCCGGCTTCCATTTGGTGATGTCTATTTAAACACGTTTCTAAAGTTAGGTTTGTTGAAATCTAACAAAACAGTGGCACGTATTTTAAACTTGATTGTCCTTGTGTAAAAAACCACTAATGTTTTTTAACAGCTTCAAAAAATATTTCATGTTTAAGAATCATCAACTGAGCAATTCTATCCATTTTCTAAGTGAATCCATAAGGGTGCAGTTTTCTTGGTTTATTAACAGATCTGTTTGTTAGAGGCATTTATTATAAATCCAGTCATTCTGCAAATATTTCCCTAATGCATTTAAAATAAATAAAACCCAAACTTTGCCTTTAAGCACCAATAAAATCAGGAATGCATCAAAGCAAGAAATTCAAAGTACAGCTCCATGTGGTCTAGAGAGAGCCCCACTCAAAGGCAATGTTCACAGGCATTGGAAAACGATGCTGGAAAGGTGTAATATTTATATGTCAACTCTACCTTACCACAGCTTTAGATACTTGAAAAAAATTTTTCTAGCAAGTTGCCATTGATTTTTTGGAATATGCTTATTCCCTTTATTTGTTCCTTGGGCTTATTTATAAATATTTTCTGCATCATATTAGGTCACTTTTAAAAGTGAGAATCTCCCAAGGGTTTTTTTCATAGTAGTACAAATAAACACCATCTATACAGTTTACTTAAATAGAAGTATTCTACTTGTAAGGCCTAAAAGCATTACTTTATACTTCATGATTTTAACACAGCAGCTTGATCTTACTTGGCCAAATGCCTGTATTAAAAAACAGCACAGTGAGAAGGGTTAAAGGTGAACTTGCTGCTCACTGAATCTAGAAATGACTAATTATTCATCATGCTGAAGGAAATCTCCCACACGTCTATAATATAAATTTATTTAGTACTAATTTCAGCATCAGCCTCTTCCTCTTTTCTCATGTATGCAAAACTGTGAGTCATGGTAAGATGCTTCCAATGAGAATTATTTTTTCTTAGTAAGAATGAAGTCCAAGTATAGCCTTGTGCTTTCCTTCTGACGTTCACAAAGCTTTTAACTAAGCTACTCTTACTGAATAAGTTACTGTTCATTGACTCTAATTTAAGACATTTGTTTTTTTAAAACATACTTTCCAGAAAACATCTGGTGTATTATTGCCTGCATCTAATAACAGAATAGAAAGTTTTAGAAACAAGGTAAAGCAAATTTAACCATCTTTCTTTTCCTTCCACAGTTACAGCATCATGCTTATGTAGCAAGAGAATTTATAATAATATTATCTGTTTAATTAAAGAATATTTTTAGCAAACTAACCTGCCAGTTGTACTGATTAACATTTGAACACAAAAACTTTTCTATGTTTTATCATTGCAGTTCATCATCATCTGTGAGATTCTGAAACAAATGGATCAAAGTGTTTGTGTAAAACTTCATTCAGAATGTGGGGCCCATCACATTTGCTAAGTATAATCAATTGTGTAATAGATCTGGGTATCTTTCAGGGATATATAAAAATATACCAGTCAAGTCAATTGATAGACCTATTCTTTAAAAAAAAAAAACTTTTGAGATATAATTGACATGGAACATCCTGTAAGTTTCAGATATACAACATAATGATTTCATATTTATATATATTGTAAAATGATAATTGCGTAAGTCTAGTTGGCATCCATTACCATACATCGTTATAATTTATTTTTCTTGTGCTGAGAACATTTCAGATATACTCTTTTAGCAACTGTCAAATGTACAATACAGTATTATTAGCTTTAGTTGCCATGCTGTACATTGTATCCTACATCCTTATGACTTAGGAATTTTGTACCTTTTGACCACGTTCACCCATTTTTCCCTCTCCCACCCTGTCTCTGGCAACCACCAATCTGTTCTCTGTATTTATGAGTTTAATTTGTTTGTTTGTTTTCAGATTCTGCAGATAAGTGAGAACATTTGGTATTTGTTCTTATTTGTCTGACTTTTTTCACTTAGCATAGTGCCCTCAAGTTCCATCCAGGTTGTGGCAAATGGCAAGATTTACTTATTTTTTATCGCTGAATAATATCCCATTTTGTGTGTGTGTGTGTGTGTTTGTGTTTGTGCACACTAGTTTTCTTTATCCATTCCTCCATGGATGGACACTTAGGTTGTGGAAAAATCCTGTTTAAGATGAGATATATTTGCTTTATAAAGTACTAAGTATAAATCATATTGTTACCTGATTTATACCAAGGTACTCTGAATTAGATACTACAGATAGTCCCTGACTTACAAAACTGAAACTTATGGGGCGCCTGGGTGGTTCAGTTGGTTAAGTGTCTGCCTTTGGCTCAGGTCATGATCCCACGGTCCCTGGATTGAGCCCCGGCATTGGGTTCCCTGCTCAGCGGGGAGCCTGCTTCCCCCTCTCCCTCTGCCCCTCCTCCAGCTTGTGCTCTCTCTTGCTCGCTCACTCTGTCTCTCTAATAAATAAATTTTTTAAAAAAGAAAAGAACTCTAAAAAAAAAAAAATACTGCAACTTACGATTTTTCTACTTTATGATGGTGCAAAAGTGATCTGCATTCAGTAAAAACTGTACCTGAATTTGGAATTTGATCTTTTCCTGGGCTAGTGATAAATATGCAGTCCGATACTCTCTCTTGATGCTGGGCCATGGCAGCAAACTGCAGCTCTCAGTCAGTCGTATAATCACAAGGGTAAGTAACTGATACCCCCATTGTGTACCCATACAAGAATTTTGTTTTTCACATTCAGTACAGTATTCAATAAATTACATAAGATATTCAACACTTTATGATAAAATAGGCTTTGTCTTAGATGATTTTGCCCAACAGTAGGATAAAGCACTCCATCATGCTGAAGTGGATAAAAATAAATTTGTATTATCGACTTGTGGGAGATTTTCTTTGCAATGATGAAGTGTTCTGAGCACATTATCAGGTTGGCTAGGCTAAGTAATGATGTTCAGTAGGTTAGAAATATTAAGTCCATTTTTGGTTTAATGATATTTTTAACTTATGATGGGCTTATGGGGACATAACCTCATTGTAAGTCAAGAAAGAGCTATACTTAAGGATAAAGTCGATGGCAAATAGCAGTGTTTATGTAATAATTATCAAATCAAATGCAATTACAAATTTTGCTATAACGATTGAATATTGGCCACTGATCCCTCTAGTTGTAAATTATAAGATGGAGTATAACAAAGGGACAGCTTCATGAATGATCCCATTCATGTTCTCAGGAATGTGGACTTGTTAAGATCAACATTTTTATGTCTCTAGACAGTCAGTAAGCCCACCTACTCATGGTTTTCTTTCATTTAGGGGAAAGTTCACGGCAATCATTCTTGTGTTACTTTTGCTAAATATACATACTCAATATTATCCCCTTACAAAAAAAGGACATATAAAGTTGTTGAAACTGTGACAAATCTTTCCCTATCTTCTATAAGGTATTAGCCTAAAACTGCACTTGAAACAATAATGCCTTTTCCACTCAACTATACTCCTTCCTTCCTAGGAGACTTTTCAATTATTTAAAGACCAAGCTTCTTGTGACCTTATCTAAGTTTGTTTCTGTGTAGTGATGAACCACTAGAGTAACTAACTTATAACAAATATTGTTAAAGATCATTTTTTTTAAGTAAAATCATACACATACAGATATAAAATGAACACAAGTCAAATATTTTATTTAAATCATTATTTAATGAGGGAACCAGAAAGATGTTACAACTAATTCAAAGGAAAGTTTAAAGAACCATACATATATATGCAAAGGGAATGCTAAAACGAACTTACAGACATAAAAGTAGTCTATCCATGGGGCAACAATCAGTTGAATCATAGCAGACACATTTCATTTGTATTTTTATGGATAAGTATCACTTGCATTGTTATTAGTGTTCTAAAACTTATAGAATTATAAAATAATTTGAAAACAATAAAAGGTGGTGATAACCAGGAAGGGTGATTTAAATAGAACCCAGTGTAATAGGCAGAAATCTAAGATGGCTCTCATGATTTCCACCCCCTGGGCTTATTCCTATGATCATGTAACGTTACCTGCCAGCAGGGTTTTTGCACATGTAATTAAGGTTACTAATAAATTGATTTTAAGGTAGGAAGAGTATCCAGATGGGCCTAACTTAATCACATGAAGCCTTTTAAGTAGAGAACTTTTTTCCTTCAGCTGGTAGCAGAAGGGGAGGTCCAGAGATCTGAAGTCTAAGAAGGATTTGACATGCCAGTGCTGACTTAAAGATGGATGCAGCCATGTGAAAAGGATTTGAACATGTCCTCTAGTTGCTGAAAGTGATCTCCAACCAATATACAGAAAGAAAATGGGAACCTCAGTCATGCACCATGAGGAACTAGATCTTGTCCACAACCCCAGATGAGCTCAGAAGAGAATTTTTTTCCTCGAGCTTTCAGATGAGTACTCGGCCCAACTGACACACTGAATTTAGCTTTGTGATGCCCTAACCAGAGAATTCAGTCCCACTGCGCAGGACTTCCGATCTACAAGCTGTGAGATAATAAATGAATGCTATATTAAGCCACGAAGTCTGTGATAATTTATTATTCAGCAACAGAAAACTAATGCACACGTGAATCTTCTTTGCCCATCTCACAAACACTTACCGTAATATTAATAAGTATTGTTAAGTACATCAAAAGAAAACAGCTGCCTGTGACTTGCAGATTTTCCCCTTGAAGCTGGTATAAAGTCTTCCTATCAGAAAGCTTTAAAGATTTGGGGACAGAAGGTCAGATATGAGAGAGAAGTTGAAAGTGGAAGAATGTGTGACTTTATGAGATGTGGTGTATCTGGAATCCACAGGGAAGCCATCCCTGGAGTCCTCTTTACTCTCCGACTGTGGTTTAAAACTTAAAACTGCTTTTAAGAGTAGCTGCCTACCAGCTTTTTGAAACACTGCCCTGCATTGATAAATACTTTTCTTTCTACAAGAGAAGCACGTGTGAACATATTGACTGTGGTGGTCTCCTGGAGAGAAGGCAGCTTACTTTCTATCACCTGCAGAAGTACTGGAATTTGAAAGCATAATCATTTGTATTGAGATTCTCAATCGCATGTGCCAGGTGTGAGGGTTTGCACCCTGGACCAGCTGGCCTTTGGGAGCAGGCAAACAGAAAGAGGAAATGTCCATGTTTGAGCTGGCATGTGCCAGGCAATCTCCATCCAGCACTGACAAGTCCCTGCTGTTGGAAACCTGCAGCAGTTGTGCAGTTGGTCTGTGGATATTACTGTAGGCCAAGTACACCCTATGTAGGCGAAATATTACAGAACTACAGGAAGATGAAAAATTTACAAAAACACACAGACACATTCTTAAAAATCAACACATCTCATTCTGATTGGACTCCGAAAGCTCTAAGACACATTTTTAAAAACCAGGTTCATCTTTAGATTTTTGTTATTATATTGTAATATGTTGAGGGCATTATGTAGCATCATTTTCTTTTTCTTAAGATTATATTTATTTATTTTTGAGAGAGAAAGAGAGAGCACGAGCAGGTGGGAGGGGCAGAGGGAGAGGCAGACTCCCCACTGAGCAGGGAGCCTGATGCATGGATCCCAGGACCCCGGGGTCATGACCTGAGCCAAAGGCAGACGCTTAACTGACTGAGCCACCCAGGAGCCCTATGCAGCATCTTTTAAAGAGGATTGTCTATTTTATTTTCTTTTAGATAATTAAATAAAGGCAAAACTCATTTTACTAATAGATGAAAGCTTCTCTTTCTCCTTTCTCTTTTCTTTCTTTTTTTTTTTTTTTTAAGGTCTGGAAACATCACTTTCAATTTCTTTCATGAATATTAAGCAATGTGCATGAGACAGAAGTAATTATGAGTAAGCATTTGATACGTCAACGCAGCAGTTTTAGCCTTCTGAAACAAAGTAAGCCCAAGGAATTGCTCTACTTTTTAAAATGGCATGTTTTTAAATGCATGCACCATGGTTGATGTATGGAAACATGCCCGGTTACAGACACTATATACACACAGATGCTCCTCGCTTTGTGCAACAACCGTGCTCGAGAAAAGCTGTGTATATAAATCACACATTTATAAAATTGAAACATTTAGAAATGCGCTAGGGAAGGCTTCTATTTCAAGAAACCCTGTATTGATTTATTTTACAATACAAATAATCATTCCCAGAAATTATTTTTGAAAGCACTGTACCTTGAATATAGTAAGTATTAAATCAGTAGAGAGAGGCACAATCAAATTTAAAAAAAACAGGACTTCAAAAGCAGAGAGAAGTTTTAGCAACTTTTTTTAAAGACGTGTTTAGGAAAAATTACACTCAATAATATTAGCACAATGTAATATATATATATTTTACTGACCCATCCTTCCATTCCAAAATGTCCAATTTAAAATTCGTAATCCTTAAAAACGACTAGCCCTTGCCAGCTATAATAATGCTGAGTTGAAAGATAAACAAGGAAGAGGGTATAATATGTTTGTCTAGGTCTAACCTCAGAGTTAAGGCAGAAAAATTTCTAAATTGTTGATGTGATGAATACCAACATTAACTGTGTTTTTTGAAAAGTATATGCAACACATATTTATATGTTGAATTATATTTTTCCATTTTTAATTTTAGAAATTTGCTTTGCCTAAAAAAGAAAAAAAAAGTAAATCAGGCCAATCTGTGTGTATAGTTACCTATCGCTGCTATAACAAATTACCACAAATTAAGTGGCATAAAACAAATTTATTATCTTACAGTTCTGGATGTCAGAAGTCCAAAATCATTCACACTGGGCTAAAGTCAAGATGTCAGCAGGGCTGGTTCCTTCTGAAGTCACTAGGAAAGAATCCCTTTCCAGGTCTTTTCCAGCTTCTAGAGGCTGTCTGCATTCCTTGGTTCGTGGCCTTCTTCCAGCAATCACATCTCTCCAACCTCTGCTTCTTCCCTCATCACATTGTCCTTCTCTTCACTCTGACCCTTCTGGCTCCCTCTTGTAAGGACCCTTAAGATTACATTGGGCCAAGCTGTATAATCCATACAATTTTCCCATCTCAAGAATTTTTTTTAAGATTTTATTTATTTATTTGAGAGAGAGAGAGAGAGAGCACAGACAGAGAATGTGAGGAAGAAGCAGGCTTCCTGCTGAGAAGGGAGCCCCATGCGGCGCTCAATCCCAGGACCCTGGGATCATGACCTGAGCCGAAGGCAGATGCTTAACCGACTGAGCCACCCAGGTGCCCCCATCTCAAGATTCTTAATCATATCTGCAAAGTTCCCTTTGCTGTGTAAGATAATAATATTCACAATTCTGGGAGCTATGACCTGGATATCTTTGGGGTACAGGGGCTTGCATTATTCTGTCTACCACACTGTGTTCAAAGCTCATTTAGATACTAACATCAAATTTGTTATGCTGTCTCTCCTTCTCGAGGCATAATTAAATGATTTACTTTGGAATTAGATTTAAATTTACTTTGGAATCACCTTTGGAATTAAAATTAGTCTGTAAGAATGTTTACCTAGTGTTTATTGAACATCTTCTATCTACCAGGTACTATGCCAAGTGCTTTGTATATATCTACATATTGAATCCTTATAACAAACCTATACTACTCGTTTTATCTCATTGTACACATGAAGAGACTGTAACACAGAGTGTTAAATTATTTGTCCAAGATTCTAAATCCAGCAGTTGACAGTGCCAGGTGACGCCAGAGCTTATCCTCCTAACCCTTTTTATTTTTTGCCCTCTCAAGAAATTAGCGAACAATTTACATGATGCTCATATGCAAATTAAAAGTATGCGTAAATACATTAAACTATACCAACTAAGATGTGGCCACAGAGCCAAGCCGTGCTCCTCTTTAGTAAGCTGATGGTGTCTATTTGCAACTGAGAGAACACATCAGGAATTCCTATCAAATCACCTCTCTGCAATTTAAATAGAGCACTAATATATGAAAAGTGAAGATCCTTGAACCCACTTTTGCATTTACTCATGGGTGTGTATGCTGGGGGTACATCGGTAGGACTTCAATACCTGAATATTGTTTAGTCTGATCAGATTGCCTTTTTCCCCTAACACTACAAATTGAGTAGTGTTTGAGGGGAAGTAAAGAGATTTCCCTTTACCAGGATGCACCTGAGGGCAGAGGCACTCTTAGAGAATAGACCGTAGACAACCTCTCATCCAACACGCTTTAAATTCCTAAGAACCTCATTAGCAAAAATCATTTCTTCCCCCTTTTTAATCAGCATTAGAATTAAATAATTTAAATATACAAATAAGTAATTAGGGGCGCCTGGGTGGCTCAGATGGTTAAGCGTCTGCCTTGGGCTCAGGTCATGATCCCGGGGTCCTGGGATCGAGCCCCGCATCGGGCTCCCTGCTTGACAGGGAACCTGCTTCTCCCTCTCCCTCAACTGTTCCCCCTGCTTGTGCTCTTTCACTCTCTCTGTCAAATAAATAAATAAAATCTTTAAAAATAATAATAAATAAATAAATAAATAAATAAATAAATAAATAAATAAATAAATAATTCTTATTTCCTATGTGTTCCTTGGTAGATTCTTAGAGCTCCGTGGAAACTAGAACCATATCTGTCTCATTTGCCACTTTATGATAGCAACAAATAGAGTATACAGTACATAGTATGTACTCACTATTTACTGATAGGTGGAAACAAGGAAGGAGGAAAGGGAGGGAAGAAGAAAGAAGGAAAAAAAGAAGTTCCAGTCACGAGTTTAGGCCTAGAGCAGAAATGGTGATGCACAGGTGTGCCTGAAAACCAAAACTCAGACAAGCAGTCAGGATGGCTCCCGATTTCAGAGCAGAGCAAGTTGGAGAAGGCAAACATCCACTGATTTAACTTCCTTTATACAGAACCTGGCTTATCCCGTTCAAAGGGGGGGTGACTTTATAAAGGATATCAAAACATTTTGCTGGCCTTGTAAGTTTCTAAAATGGAGCCTTGGGGTAAAGAAGCCGTGGGGAGGGTGGGTAATGGAGGGCAGGGAAACAGCACCAACTCAGCATGTTAAGAGCCACCTTTTTGATATAACAGTTATTATGCTAATTGTTCTGTTTTCTCCCACATTGACCAGTCCATGTTTTCTCCCACATGGACCAGCACATGTCCAATATGCTGGACCTAATCCAGCATATTAGGAGCATGGATTGTGTCTTTTATCTTTGAAATTCAGCATTTAATAAATATTTAACAAATGAATCATGGTCAAAATGGATGAAGGCCATGGTGGAAATAAACCAGTCAACATGGGCACAGCCCTCTGAAGAGTAGCTGCACCCCTGAGGTCATCAGAGTAATCGTTACCGAGAATCTTGGCGCAAGCCTTGACAAATCAGAAAAGCTTTTCCAGGCCAAGAAGGAAGAAGGAGTGTTCTTTTCCCATGGAGTAGGCTGTGCAAAGGAGGGAAAGCTTGATAGAACATTGAGTACCCTGAGAACCACACGCAACTTAGTGTGGAGGGAGTGAATAGTGGAAGGATGAGGTTGGGCTGGTAAGGAATGACGAGGAAGAGGATGGGGCTGAGACAGTTTTTGAGTCTTGTGCTAAAATCAGGGGAGTATTTAAGTTTATGTAAGCAGTCAACATGACTGGATCACTTCCCGCAGCGGCGTAGCAATTGAATTGTAAGGGGTCAGGGATGGGGATTCTTTTAGATTAAGAGAAAGGTAATTGCCACAGTTCTGGCAAAACATCATGAGCACCCAAGCCAATGCACTGCCATCGAGAATTTAGAGCAGAGGATGGTGGTTACGTTGAAAGGTAAGACACAGCCACTGATGTCTCCCAAGTCATATGTGAGAGTGTCGAGGTGTTGCCATTCACCAGGTCAGGTGAGAAAAAGCAGGAAGACATTGGAGAAGTGCAGGAATGAGAAGGAGTATAGTTCAGATCTACTGAGCTTGAGGCGCTGCTGGAAAATTATAACAAATAGCAATATTAACCACTAGCTCTGTGCCAGGCACTCTTCTCAATATTTCACAAGTGATCATGAACTTCAAATGACATGATGTATACAAACACTTCTGGGGAAAGCATAAAGTGCATTAATGTGTGGATTCGTTTTTATGTCCTCTTTTCTATTTTTGCCATATTTAGGAGAGTAAGTCATCATGGTTGTTGTTTTTTTTTCCCTAAGCCAAAAAAATCACATTGTAAAAAAAGGGGAGAAGATAATAAACCAACAAAAATGCCATTTGTTACTCTTTTTATAAATTGACTTAATGACTTAATGGGACTATATCTGTAAATGCTTCTAAAATAATACATTCCTATGTATCCAGTTTCATGAATCAAAAATGTGTTGTTTAGGGGCGTTCAGGTAGCTCAGTCAGTTAAGCCACTGACTCTTGCTTTCGGCTCAGGTCATGATCTCAGGGTTCTGGGATCAAACCCCACCTCAGGCTCCATGCTCCTCGGGGAGTCTGCTTGAGGATTCTTTCTCTCTCTCCCCCTCTCCCCCTGCTCTTCCCCCTGCTTGCATTCTCTCTCTGTCTTAAATCAATCAATCTTTTTAAAAAAGGAAAAGAAAATGTGTTGTTTAAAAATATTTCATTATTGGGGCTCCTGGGTGGCTCAGTCAGTTCAGTGTCTGCCTTCAGCTCAGGTCATGATCCCAGAGTCCTGGGATCAAGCCCTATGTCCAGCTCCCGGCTCAGTGGGGAACATGCCCGCTTTTCCCTTTCCCCTTTTCGTACTCTATCTTTCTCTGTCTCAAATAAATAAATAAATAAATAAATAAATAAATAAATAAATAAATAAA
>NW_023270504.1:13600763-13716123 GCF_011800145.1 Mirounga leonina
AAATAAATAAATAAATAAATAAATAAATAAATAAATAAATAAATAAATAAAAATATTATATTATTTCCATACGTGCAATATCTGAAGATGAATTTTAAATTAGTGCCTCTTACTTTTGCTCAGTTTTCCTAAGCGTGAAGGTCCTTCTATAGCACACAGGTGACTAAGAACAGCTTGACCCCATTAGCTGCTCTAGATGTTGCCCCACTCTGAAAATCAGGGTCTTTGTGTAGCATAAATATTCATCATTTCGCCAGCTCACATTTGCGGTTCTGTGCTTCAGCAGAACATATTGTTCTAGAACTGCTCTGTTTCGCATTATCCTGATACCCTTATTCGAGTTAAACGGGTATATTGGGTAAACTGTTTACCACTGAAGAGAAGCTCGACAGTAGGAAAAAAAACTATTGAACTATAAATGAGATACTGAATATGAGAAATAATGAATTCTACATTTTCGTCATCTGAGGGCAAAGGCCGTGAACGTCCACTAATGCCACAAATGAAATTATCTTACGCAATCTGGTCCTCAGGAATGAAAACAACGGAAGAAAAGGCCAATTCTAAGTATTTAAGAATTAAGACACTGCAGATTAGAGCTAATTAAATATATTATTATTTGGGCAGTTTAGAGTAGTGGAAAGAATTCCTAATTTAGAATCAAGGATCTAGGGTTGAGTACTGCTCTGTAGCTGGTATGAATTTGGGCATCTCTGTAATCCTCAACTTCGATGGCATTTGTGTTTTGCCCACATTAAATACACGTTTTAAAGTTATTGTGAGCACGAAAAATTAATATGATGTGTATCATGTTTAAAAATTACTTGTCATAGGATGACTCTATGTTAATATTTTTTATTGAAAATGACAAAAATAATGGCAGGTTTTCCAAATGCATCAGTGAACTATCAAAAAGACACTTGTCACCACTCTAATTTTTATCAGAATATTAGCAATGGCATACCAAATGCAAACACTTACTTCATAACAATAAATTTTAAGGAAATAGGATGATAATGGCATTGACACTCTGCATTTATAAAGTTCTGTTTATCATCTGAGTTACCTTGGGAAAAAAATAATCTTGTCCGACAAGACTCCTTTAACCATCTTAAATAGGACCTGAACATTCTCTCTTCCAAATTATTTTCATTTTAACCAATTTTCACTACCTTAAACAGTATACTTATTGGTACATTTTCTGTCCCTCTCCATTACAGTATAACCCTAGGAAAGCAGGGACTTTAATTCACTACAATGTCCCCAGTATCTAGACCAGTGACTGGCACAGAGGAAGTCCTCAATAAATATTTGTTGGATTAATGAATTTCTTTCTGGTAGATATTGTGTTCTTTTAATGTGTGTTTTCTTACTTCTTATATTTGCACTTTGAATTAGATAACCATGGTAGAAAAATACTTAATACTTTCTAGATGCCAGGTAATATTCTTAGGACTTCACTCAAAGATATTAATTTTATTCTTTGAGAACCCATAAAGTATCCTTGTTTTACAGATATGGCAATGGAGGCCACAGAAGTTAAATGGCTTGCCCAAGGTCATTGATCTGGAGTGGTGGAACCCAGCTTTTCACCTACTTTCCTGCTGACAGCCACTTCCTTATAGGCCTTCCCATTTGTATCTTATGTGTGAGATAGCTGAGGCTGGGAGCACTGGATGGAAACTGTACATTTCCTCAGGTATGTTTTATATTCATGTTGTATTCATGTTTATCACTAAAAAATGTCTTTTTGGGGCACGTGAGTGGCTCAGTCGTTTAAAAAAAAAAGGAGTTGGGGGCTTAAAGATTTTTTTATTTATTTTGACAGAGAGAGAGAGACAGCAAGAGAGGGAACACAAATGGGGGTGGGGGACAGGGAGAAGCAGGCTTCCCGTGGAGCAGGGAGCCCGATGTGGGGCTCGATCCCAGGACCCTGGGTCATGACCTGAGCCAAAGGCAGAGGCTTAACGACTGAGCCACCCAGGCACCCCTCAGCCTCCAACTCTTGATTTTCACTCAGGTCATGATCTCAGGGTCGTGGGGTCAAGCCCCACGTCAGGCTCCATGCTGAGTGCAGAGTCTGCTTAAGATTCTCACTCTCCCTCTCCCGCTGCCCCTCTCCCCACTCACACTCTCTCTATAACTAAATAAATAAAATCTTTTTTAAAAAGTCTTTTCATAATCAGGAACTACTATGATGTAATAAAAAAAGAATATAGGAAAATACTGCCCAATGTGTTTTAAACTAACCATATTTAGAATTCTTTAATTGCAGAGAATTAGAGTGAAAGGAGACCTTGAATATCACTCAGTTTCAAGTTTGTCATTTTACAAACGAGAAACTGAGGCTCAGGCAGAGACGCTCACAGTCTGCCATCATTTAGGACATTAGTTGCAGGATCTTTCTCTTGGGCAGAAAGCTCTCCAATGAGTATTTCAGGGCATAATTTTTCAGCTCCAGCCTTTCCTGCTTGCCTTTTACTAATGAGGCATAGATGCTATGGTGACAAGCACTAGACAAATAGCAAGTGGTACAGAAAATAAATCACACAGAAGGGAGGAGGACAATGGTCTCTTCACCTCCTTGTGTTTAATGATTAAGCTGTGCATCCTCACGGCAGCTTTTCAGAAACGATGCCAGAACGTATTTCACCAGCATCTGTCAATGTATGTTTTCAGATTTTAAGATTACTGAACTTTATTATATTAGCAATTGCTGTACTACTTATTTGAATAAAGAAACCCTACCTGCAGGAGTATTTTTTTTTTTACTTTTTCTGTGGCTTAGCTTGAACTAGATGACAAAAGTAGGCTTAACCCAAACGTTGAATACCCCTGTGTCAGATTTTATAGTGGGCATGACTGTTGCCTTTGCTCATTCCACAGGTATTTGTCCTGCTAACACTAAGTACTGTTCCATGTGTTGGATGCACAGTGATGGGCAAGTTAAACAAAAATATATATAGCACACTGTCAGGAAGTAAGAGCTATCAGGAAAAATAAAACAGGATTGAGGGAATAGAGAAACTCCTTTAAAATTTTTTTGAATTGAATATAGTTGACACACAATGTTGTATTAGTATCAGATGTGTAACGTAACGATTCAACTTCTCTATATGTGATGCTCTGCTCACCACAAGCATAGCTACCCTGTCACTGGATGACACTATTACAGTATCATTGACCATAGTCCCAGTGCTGTACCTTTTATTCCCATGACTTATTCCTTCTATAACTGGAAGCCTGTAAATCTCACTTCCCTTCACCCATTTTGTCCATCCCTCTACCTTCTTCCTTTCTGGCAATCATCAGTTTATTCTCTGTATTTATAGGTCTGATTCTGCTTTTTGTTTGTTTATTCCTCTGTTTTGCTTTTTAGATTCTATGTACGAGTGAAATCATTTGGTATTTGCCTTTCTCAATCTCACTTATTTCACTTAGCGTAATACCTTCTAGATCCATCCACCTTGTTACAAATGGCAAGAGCTTATCTTTTTTATGGCTGCATAGTGTTCCATTACACACACACACACACACACCAATACATCTTAGAAAAAATACTTTTGACAGGGGGGTCTGAGCTGGCCCCTTTGAAGAGGTGACACACAACAGAGAGTTGGATGGATTAAGGGACTGGTCTGTAAGAACATCTGGGGGAAGAGTACAGAGTATATTGGAGATGTGAATAAGCTTGCCAAGTTTGAGAAATGGCAGGAGGGCCACTGTGACAGAAGGGAGTGAGGGAGCAGGAGAAGGAAGGGAGACAGTCACTAAGGTGTCTAGGAGCCAGACTGCAGAGATGCTTATAGGCTATTGTAAGAACTTAGGAGTTTGTTTTAAAATGGGACTGGTCCAGGTTGGTCAAAGAGAAGGCAGAATTGGATGAACCTGGCTTCAGATTTTGCAAGTGTGTATAATGTACAAGAAAGTCTCGGGGTGCCTGGGTGGCTCAGTCATTAAGCATTTGCCTTTGGCTCAGGTCATGATCCTGGAGTCCCAGGTTCAAGCCTCATATCAGGCTCCCTGCTCCGCGGGAAGCCTGCTTCTCCCTCTCCCACAGCCCCTGCTTGTGTTCTCTCTCTCGCTGTGTCTCTCTCTGTCAAATAAGTAAATAAAATCTTAAAAAAAAAAAAAAAGGCTCCCATCAGCAGACCAGGAATGATGAGGAATTCCTGAAGGCAGAAAACAAAAACACTGCTGATTGATAAAGAAACCTGAAAAGGCAAATCTATGGAGATCTCCTAGATGAAGATAGCAGAAAAGAAAAAAGCAAAGAAAAGAGTTCAAAGAGTTGGAGCCAGAGCAGTTAGTTATGTGGGAGCCCTGACGGAGCTCCTAGCTCAGAATCAACAAATGCGAAGTAGAGCCTAGAAATTAAGTAAGTGCTTTCAGGTCATCTGGGGGAATTGTGTCCCCCTACCTCTTCATCTGCCTCTGTGTGCAGAAGAGCAGGCATGGATTGCTTCTCACTTAAGCTGAAACTTCAAGAACATCTCACTAGATAAAACGGGATCACAACTCCTAGACTCTGATCTGAGAGAGATGCAAAGGAGAACTTAGGGCATGTCGGAGCTGCCACAAGAAACCTAGGTATAAAATAGCTTAAACCCTCCAATGTCCACACAAAGCCCTCCTTTATAGAACATCGAATGGTCATTAGCCAACCTGCCTCATTCCTTCCCATATGTCCTTAAGGGTGTCTTGATTTTTGACATACATCATCTATTTACACAAAGCTCTCCGTCAGTTTTCTATCCATAATTCTGAAAGGATGGACAGGGGATGGGGGATTGAAAAGTGCTAAACTATTTCAGAGGAAAAAAAAAAAAACAATAAGGAATGAGAATTAAATGAACATCAGATTCTCATCAGCAATCCCTTCTGTTAGAAGATAATGCAACGATGTCTTCCAGACTGTGATGGAAAAATTATGAGTCTACTTTCACATTCCCTACCAAACTGCCAGTTACTGGTTAATACAAAATAAAGGCCTTTTGTTTATATGTGAGAACTGAAAAAAAAAACATTTATTTACCCTATTAAAAAAGAATTAAAACAAGAGCTATTCAAGTAGAATAATAAGGGATCTTAAAAAAAAACCAATATGGGTTACAAGGAGATTGACAAGTCTGTATGCCCAGAAAAATCCAAGATGGCAAAAACAGAAAAGAAATCTGGCTTTAATGATACTATTTTTCAGGTGTTCCAGGTTTAAAGATATGGGGTTCTATTTCCTTTTCTCTGAGTGTAGCCATAGTAATAAATTCTGCTGTGAACCTATATAATCCTAATACTATCATGATATTTATTGACTTAGCATTCAGAGTCAACTTATAGGAAAAACTGGGGAAAGAATTATAATTACTAAACTGAATTACTACGCTAAGTTTACAAACTTTAATCATAACATAATAATCGAATAAAAATCAGCAGGTGAAAAAAATGTCAAACAGGAGAATTTTTTTAATCATTCATTGTAGGGATTCAAATAAAATATCAAAATTGGTGGATCAAAAAAGAAATGTTATAAAAATAGACTAAACAAATAAATATCATAAATTGTTGATAATGCTAACCTCTGAGAAGGTAAATTGGAAGTAGGGTAGGATGGTAAACAACACTTTTAGGTGCCATATTTTACCCTTCAGTAGTATTTGTCTGTATGTTATTAAGTACATTCATTACTTTTATAAAATATAAAAGCTATTTTTAGGGTGCCTGGATGGCTCAGTAGGTTAAGTGTCTGCAGCTTAGGTCATGATCTCAGGGTCCTGGGATGGAGCCCCACATCAGGCCCCCTGCTCAGCTGGGAGTCTGCTTTTCTGTCTCTCTCTGCCTTTCCCCCCTGCCCATGCTTACTCTTTCTCAAATAAATACAAATCTTTAAAAATAAATAAATCTTACTTGAAATAATTTTTCTAATTAATAGGCAATATTTCTCGCTTGGAAAAAGCCCATCTTTGACAAGTATTTGGGAACCACCAAATATTTGGTCATATTTGAGCAATGTAAAAGTAAACTTTGTTTTCTTGGGAAGCATTTTCATTAACAGAAGAAAGTTATTAAAAAGAATAAAAGTATTATACTGACTTTCTTTCATAGATCCTGGCTAATTTTCATTTATTGAAAACCATACCTGCTAGGCAGTAGCTGCAGATAAACCTGGATTCCTGGCCTCAGTCCTCTTACTAACCCTTGTGCCTTGGGTAACAAACTACATTTGTCTATGTCGCAGCTTCCTTATCCAAAAAAATGAGAATGAAATATTAATGGCATTTCTGTCTTAATGAGGGTGGTGAGGACTAACTGAACTGGTGCTCACCGAGCTCCTAGCCCAATGCTCAAGGACCCATCATGGTAATATGGTAATATGAAATTAATGATTCTGATAAAGATCATGTTGTCGAATCTCAATTCTTTTGGCTTCGAACAGGCTAGCAAGTGTGAATTGTTTTCATAATTATGTAAGTGTTATCAAGCATCACTGAGTTTGTTTTATACAAAAGAATTTCTAAGTTTCTTGGTTAGCCAGAGGCAGATTTAACACTTAAGTGGAGAATTCCAGTAATAGTGGGGAACTCCAGTATTGTGTAATAGAGTACAAATATGTAAAGAACCAGGAAAAAAAAAAAAAGGAAATAGCAGAAATAGCAAACAGAGGTTGGCATCAAACAATAAAAACAGAGTTGGTGACTGCTGTATTGCATAACTGAAACCAAACTTTAGCAACAGCCAAATTTCTTTCCATTTTATCTTTGCTGGCAGAAAGGTGGTTGAGAGAGCAAATCTGCCAATAAACCTCATGGATATTCAGTAAATGGCTTGGATATTTCAATGACATGATAACAGACACTGGAATCATTAGTAATATCCAGATGTTTGAATTGATTTCCAGACACAGATATGTTGTGTGAAAGAAATGGAAAAAACAGCGGACATGGACAGGAACACAGAGAAGACAAAATACCTAAATTATCCGAGTCCACATGCATAAACACCAGTCCATTCTGACATGGGGGCACAAGCTTTCGGTTTTACTTTCTCCTTATTTTTGTTGAAACTAATTATTTTTAAGATGAAGGGAGTATACCAAATAGTGACATTATTAGAGCACTCTTCTTAAAGACTTTTTAAGTGTTTTAAATCTCATTAAGCATGTCTTTGGGTAGAGATGCTACATTTGGCTTCCAAATGACATTTTACACAACAAAAGTAATGATTAAAGTCACGCTAGTGTTTGCTCATTTTCTACACTGTTGTGTTTTGAAAAAATATATTTTGAGTTTATTCAGCAAAGCGTTAATGTTAGCATTAAAACAATATAATTATCTGGGCAGCACAGAATGATGAAAGTGCACCCCACTCTGGGGATATTTCCCTCTTTCTGGATCTGAATAGTACTTGAGCAGAGCATAAAGATCATTAGAATCCCTTTGTGAATAATTTACTCACTGCTAGTAGCATTTTGATGAGGCCAAGTTATTATTTGTACTCAGTGCTAAACATGGATTATAAAGGAGAAGCTCCCTTATTAGACACATTGAAACAAAGAAAGAACATTTAAGAATACTAGCTGAGGTATCAGAAGATCTGAATTGTAGCTTTGGCTCTAGTATTCGATACTGTGTGGCCTTAGTAAGTTGCTTACTTCTACAGACCTTGGTTTTCTCATCAATGATGTGACAGTTCCTTATTTTTATGTTTTTATTTAAATTCCAGTTAGTTAATATACAGTGTAATATTAGTTTCAGGTATACAACATAGTGATTCCACACTTTTATATGACACCAGTGCTCATCACAAATGCCCTCCTTAATCCCCATCACCTATTTCACCCATCTGGGGTGTAACTCCCCTCTGGTAACCACCAGTTTGTTCTCTATAGTTAAGAGTCAGTTTCTTGGTTTGCCCCTCTCTCTTTTAATCCCTTTGCTCATTTGTTTTGTTTCTTAAATTCTACATATAAGAAATCATATGGTATTCCTCTTTGACTTATTTCACTTAGTATAATATTCTCTAGCTCTATCTACATTGTTGCATATGGCAAGACTTCATTTTTTTATGGCTAATATGCCATTGTGTGTGTGTGTGTATGTATACACACACACACACACACACCACTTTTTCTTTATCCATTTATCAATTGATGGACACTTGGGCTATTTCCATAATTCAGCCATTGTAGATAATGCTGCTATAAACATCAAAGTGCATATATCCCTTCAAATTAGTATTTTTGTATTCTTTGGGTAAATACTCAGTAGTGCAATTGCTAGATCATAGGGTCGTTCTATTTTTAACTTTTTGAGGAACCTCCATACTGTTTTCCAGGGTGGCTACACCAGTCTGCATTCCCACCAAGAGTACAAGAGGGCTCCCCTTTCTCCACATCCTCACCAACACCTGTTGTTTCTTGTGTTGTTGATTTTAGCCATTCTGACAGGTGTGAAGTGGTATCTCATTGTGGTTTTAGCTTGCATTCCCCTGATGATGAGTGATGTTGAACATCTTTTCATGTGTCTGTTGGCCATCTGAATATCTTCTTTGGAAAAATGTCTATTCATGTCTTCTGCCCATTTTTAATTGGATTATTTACTTTTGGGGTGTTGCATTGTATAAGTCCTTTATATATTTTGGATACGAACCCTTTATCAGATATGTCATTTGCAAATATCTTCTCCCATTCTGTAGATTGCCTTTTAGTTTTGTAGATTGTTTCCTTCACTGTGCAGAAGCTTTTTATTTTGATGAAGCCCCAACAGTTTATTTTTATTTTTGTTTCCCTTACCCCAGGGGACATATTTAGAAGGAAGTTGCTATGGCTGAAGTCAAAGAAGGTACCGCCTGTGTTCTCCTCTAGGATTTTTATGGTTTCATGTCTCACAGTTAGGTCTTTCATCCATTTTGAGTTTATTTTTTTGTCTTGTGTAAGAAAGTGGTCCAGTGTCATTCCTCTGCATGTGCTGCCCAGTTTCCCCAACACAATTTGTTGAAGAAACGGTCTTTTTCCCATTGGATATTCTTTCCTGCTTTGTTGAAGATTAATTGACCATATAGTTGTGGGTTTGACATGACAGGTTTTTTAATAAAAAGTGATTTTTCAAAAAACTTCCAATGATAAAATTTCTGATACTAAGAGAACAATTATTTTCAACATGGTATTGCAAATATGTAATGATGTTTATAAACAAAAACATAAGCAGACATCCTTAAAACTAGGTTATTTTCTTGAAAAAAAAGTTATTATTCCTGTTTATAATTCTAACTTGAGAGGACAGAGTTACCTTGAGGTGACAGCAAATGATGACAGTTTTCATCAAGGTCTAGAACCTTCACCATTTAAAATAGTGAATTGGGGGACACCTGGCTGGCTCAGTCATGATCTTGATCTTGGGGCCTGGGTTTGAGTACCATGTTGGGTGTAAAAAATTAAATAAAATAAAATAGATAAAATAGTGAATGGGGCAGAGATTATGGTTTAAAGAAGCAGAGCAGAATTATATACTCCTAGCAATTTTTATTCTTCTTCATCAAGAGGTCATAGAGAACTCCCTGGGAGTCCCAGGTACAGACCAAAAGAGACTCCAGGAGTGAGGAATAAGTAGACCCACTGAGGATCAAAAACTTGCTTGTGCCTTCAAGACAAGGCTTTAAAGATGCCATTTTAAACTGCATTTCCCCATGTTTAGTGGGTTGTGAAATAAACTTACAGGATTACAACTAGAATTTGAAGATTAAGTAGGATAAAATAGAATAAAGCATCACAGTGTTTACTGACATAGTTTCATGCTCTGTATTTTTAATATTGCAGAACATTTTTTTCAAATATGTGTGTATGACTATATACATGATGACAATATTTCTTACTGTGGATCTTAGTCAAACAGTCTGAAAAATATTCTTCCAAATGATCAAATGGCACAGAGCACATCTGAGTATGTGGCTAAATAGATACAAGGTCTTCTAGGATCTAATTCATGATGGTCAGTTTGAGCACCACATTCCCCTGATTCACTCATTCAGTTAAATAGCAAGCCAGAAACTCCTTCTCACAAATACAGTAACTGGCCATAAAGAGATTGGCTTTGTTGAGAACTGAAAGGGACATTGAATCTCTTACGGTGCTTACCATGGACCATGTAGCATCCTGATTGTCAGAGACTCACATGTCATTATACTTGCTGTCTCATACGGATCCAGTTATCACATGTATTGCAGGCTGGCTAATGGAGAGTCTTCCCTTGCTCTGAGCACCACTGAAAGCCGGCAGCTTTTCAGGCCACCTGGTAAAAGGGTCAAAGCAGGACACCAAATGTGGTTGAAATTGCCTCTAGACTCTGAAGGTCCTCACTGATAGTTTTCTTCTTCCAGTTTTTGTGCCCTTGTGTTTTAAGTGTGCCTCTTATAAACAGTGTATCAATGGAATTTTGATAATCTATTCTAATAATTACTTTCTTCCAAAAGTCAAATATGTTTGTGTACATGTGCATATTTCAATTATTTTTACCATCTTATTTTTTTATTCATTTATTGAATTTTATTTTCATTTGCCAAACAATACTGAATGAAATCTGTCTTAGTCCACCCAGGAAACTATCAGAATCAGGGTTTTCTAGCAACTGTTTCATTATTGGCAAATTTGACCTAATCTGAAGTTGTATTTTTTCATGCTTAGTTGAGTACCATAGAATTTCATTTCCATATATATTCCTGAGATCTTTTAAAATATATATTAAAAGAGATCTACAGATCTTTTGTGTGGGCATTTCTCCTCCAGGCTGTAAACTTGGATTTGATTCCTGAGGGCATGTTGGGATATAAATTTATTAGGCTTTGATAAAATGGGAGGTAGGAACTGGCTTCCTTTTGGAAGATAATGAGCTCAGGTAAAAGAGTGATAGCGTTTTGATGCTAGAATAGGAGTTGGCTAGTGAAGCAAAGGGGAGACAGCAGCAGCTGCAGAAGTTGCCCTTTTTAAGGGCAGGCAAGACTCAGAAGGTAATGAATTTCAGAGTTCTCTAGTTAGTCTTCTGATTTTCTTCTACATCCTCATTTCAATTCTCAGGGCCCTACTCATTCCAGAGCAGGGTCTGTTATGTAGGAAATCTCTCCCATTAAACTCTGAGCTTGATTTTGAGCTTTTTTAGCTCTTTATTCTTAGAGTTAAGAAATTCTTTCACTGTAACAGTAGAAATTTTCAAGAAGTCTATCTTCTTTTTCTGGCACTATAGAGGGTTAGCTGACGGAGATAACACTTCCAATATGGAACAACAAAAAAGCCTAGATCAATGATATATGCACGCATGTGCAACATGCACACACACATTCACTCACCTTTCTGTAGGCATGCATAAGCTAGTTGGGAAATAAGGTGAATTTTTAGATGCAAGATATACAGTTACTTGCCTTTGGGGCATCTCCACATTTTTGATGAGATAGGGCTTGAATTTTAAATGTCCTGTGTGACAGGAAAGAGACAAAACTAGGGGCACTCTCAATGTCTAAAGTCAGAATAGAGACACCATTGTATAAACTGAGGCCCTAAAAGCAATCCCTTCAATGGGTTAACTAAAAACATTCTCGCTGAAAAAAAAAAAAAATTTTGCCTGCTTCATTTTGGATGGTGGTGGGTGAAGGTGGGTAGGGAAGTGATGGGTGGTTCTAATCATAAGCCAGCCATCACGTGGGTTTAGGGCAGAATACTTGATGGGTTCAAAAAGCCTTAAGCTGAGTGTTTAAAGTTATACAGCTAGTGCCCTCAACTGTCTAAAAACAAAAACAAACAACAACAAAAAAAATGAGTGCATTAATTAACTTCAACCTCAGACCTCAAAGAATTCCAATAAAGGTCCAAGACACATAAGTCTATGACTAAGAAATCACAAAATAACCAAAGAAGTAAGCTACTTCGAGAAAATCATCTGAAATGAAACATGCAAGAAATTTATAGACTTATCATATAAAAATGTAAACAAGTTTAATATGTTCAAAAAGTATATCAAACTGTAATAAAAAACCAAACAACTAAAAAATGACAAGGAGTTGGGACACCTGGGTGGCTCAGTCGTTAAGCGTCTGCCTTCGGCTCAGGTCATGATCCCGGGGTCCTGGGATCGAGTCCCACATCGGGCTCCCTGCTCCTTGGGAGCCTGCTTCTCCCTCTGCCTCTCTCTCTCTGTCTCTCATGAATAAATAAATAAAATCTTTAAAAAAAATAAAAAATAAAAAATGACAAGGAGCATTTGAAAAACTGCATAGAATTTCTAGAAAATAGGAAATATTATAACACATATTAGGAATTCAGAATCTGTTAAATTCAATAAATTTGTGAAGATTTCAATGTGTCAAATACAAGTAAAAATGGAATAAGCAGGGAGAGAGAACTGAAATTACACAGAATGTACCACAGAGAATTGACAAAATAAAAAAATATGAAGGCGAGGTAAACATTTTTTTTAAGTTTTTATTTTAATTCCAGTTAAACATACAGTGTTATATTAGTTTCCAGTATACAATATATTGATTGAACAATTCCATAGATCACCCTGTGCTCATCACCTATTTCACCCATCTCCCACCCACCTCCCCTCTGGTAACTATCAGTTTGTTCTCTAGAGTCAAGAGTCTGTTTCTTGGTTTGCTGGTCTCATTTTTTTCTTTCCCTGTGCTCATTTGTTTCTTAAATTCCACATATGAGTGAAATCATATGGCACTTAGTACTTTATTTTGTTTAGCATTATACTCTCTAGCTCTATCCATGAAGGCAAGGTTAACATTTATGGGAATATAGTAAATTGGTCTGGTATATACCTTATTGGAGTTTCAGAATAAGAGATTGGAGAGAATGATAGAAAGGCAAATATTCAAAGATGCAAAGGCTGATAATTTTCAATATTGATGAAAGACAACAGAATTCAGTCTTAGGAAACCCAGTGAATCCCAAGGAGAATAAACAAAAAACTTTTTTTTCATTGTATCATAAAATTTCAGATACCAAGAAAAAAAGAAGATCTTAAAGGCATCCAGGAAAAAAAAACCCTACAGACGGACTACAAAAAATAAGTATTAGAAATAACCACTAACTTCTACACAACAATGAAAAAGAAGATAAAGAAGTAATATCTTTAAATGCTAAGAGAAAGTAACTACCATTCTAGAATTAATTATATGCCCAGTGAAACACTTTTCCAAGTTTGAGAATGATATAAAGACAATTTTATACAAACAAAAACTGGGAATTTTAATACTAACATACATTGCTAAGGAAACTTCTAAAGGATGTACATTAGAACTACAGAAAGTGATTTCAGACAAAAGATAGAAGTTGCAAGAACTAATGAACAAAGAAAATGGAATCATGTGGGTAAACCTGACCAAACACTGACTATGGAGAACAGTAATAACAGCTAATTTGTGGGTTAATACATAAAATAGGATTAAAAAATACTGTAGGGATGTAAATATGAGATAACTGGACCAAATAAGAACTACCAATAAACTATCTTAAAATGGAAATAGACTAAAATTTCCAGAAAAAAAGCAAAGATGAGCAGGATGGATTTAAATATCAAGCTATTTTGTTTCATTTAATCTAATATGCCACAGAATTATGGGGGCATTAGTATTTTACAGCCTACTAAAAAGAAAAATGAAACTATCAATTAAATTGTGACACTGTATTTTAATGTTAAAACTGTGTGATGAAAGTTCTTTATACCTCATGAATTAGTCATACCAGCCTCTTTTCTTTGAAATATTTTTCACTTATACTGAAAGATTTGGAGTTGTTTCCACCTTCAGTTGCATTTATTGATATGATAGACAATCTTTTTGCATGTATCTAAAAAACAAAACAGAACAGGTTTATCTGCTTGTATCTGTCTGAAGTCCCTTCCTACTGATAAAAGATTTAATGTCTCAAAATATAATTCTACATTGGCATGTGTCTAATACTGTATTTCAAAATACACAAAAGAAGAAATAAATTTACCATCATATTAGAAGGTTAAGGTAACTACCTCAATAATTGATAGATCAGAAAAGAAATTAATAAGGATTGAAATGATATAAAAGTACAATGATAAAGCAATTATAAAGTTTGCTCAAATGGATATATATATAATTGCACCCCAAAACTGCAAAATATATGTTCTTTCAAAGATAAATAGAATATATGCAAGAATTCACCAAATGATATAGAATTGAGAAAACATCAACAAATTTCAAAGAATCAATATCTTGGAGAGCATATTGTTTTTTAAAAAATGCACTTAATACAATAACAAGATAATTTTTAAAGTCATTCAGATGCAAATTAAAAATATACCACTTCCTAACTCATAGGTCAAAAAAAATCAAAATAAAAACTAGAAAATGTTAAATATCAAAGAATAACGATTCTTACCTATCATTACCATGTATGTTTCTAACAAGAGAGCATGACACTATGTCTGGCAAAAACTGGTAGAATTATAATAATCTGCTATCATAGTTGGAGAATTCAAAAATACCCCTTTCAGAAATGGACAGTTACAGCAGGCAGAAAATCAGTAAGGACATAGTTGAACTCAATGCTATAAATCAACTGGATACAATTGACATGTATAGATTACTTCATCTAACAATAGCAGGATACACATTCTTCTCAAGCTCACATGGAACATTTACCAAGATAGACCACATTCTGGGCCATTAAACAGTTTAACAACTTTAAAAGAATAGAAATCATATAATGTCTGCTCTTAGACCACAGAAATCAGTAACAGAAAGATACCTGGAAAATCCCAAAATACCTGGAGATTGAACAATCCACTTCTAAATAACACATGGATCAAAGAAGAAATATCGAGAGAAATTTTAAAATGTTTTGAACTGAATGAAAATGAAAATGCAATTTATCTAAGTTTGTAGGATATAGTTAAAGCAGTGCTTAAAGGGAAATTTATAGTAATGAATGCATATATTCAAAAAGAAGAAAGGTCTAAAATCAGTAATCTAAGCTATGATCCTACAAAAAGAAGATAAACTTAATTCCAAAATGATTATAAGAAAAGAAATAATAAGAATTAGAGTAGAAATCAATGAAACTTTAAACAGAAAATCAATAGAGAAAAATCAACAAAACCAAAAGCTGGTTCTTTGAAAAGGTAAGACTGATAAGCCTCTAGCCAGGCTAACTAAGGAAAAAAAGAGAAAAGACACAAATTACTAATATCAGAAATAAAAGAGGGGGCATCATCAGAGATCCTACAGACATTAAAAGGATAATAAAGAAATATTACAAAGAACTCTATGCCCACAAATCTGATAACCTAGATGACATGGACCAATTACTTGAAAGACACCATCTGTCAAAATTCACATAAGAATAAATAAACATCAGAAAAGGCCTATATCTATTAAAGAAATTGAATCAATAATTGATAACCTTCCAAAATAGAAAGCATGGGTTCATTGGTGAATTATACCAAAATCTAAGGAACAAATTATACCAATCCTCTACAATCTCTTCCAGAAGATAGAAGCAGAGAAAATACTTCCTAACTCATTTTATGAGGCCAGAATTACTTTTATACCAAAACCTGATAAATACAAGAAAAGAAAATTGCAGACCAATATCTCTCACAATCATAGAGGCACAGAAATGTGTTAGGCCAGTAAAAGTATTCTATATGATATTCTGATAGATACATGCCATTTGACATTTGTCCAAACCTTTAGAATGTATAACACCTAGAATGAATCCTAATGCAAACTATGGACTTTGGGTGATTATAAGGTGTCAGTGTAGGGATCATCAATTGTAACAAACGTACCACTGAGGTGGGGGATATTGATAATGGGGGAAGTTATATCTGTGTGGGAACAGGGAGTATATGGGCAATCTCTGTACCTTCCCTTCAATTTTCCTGTGAACCTTAAAATGCTCAAAAAAAATTAAGATCTTATAAAAACAATTCTATATATCAAAGCATGAGGGATAGAACTAAAGTAGTATTACAGGGAAATATATATTATTAAATATTTATATTAGAAGAGAAGAAATATGATAATTATCTAAATATAAAAAAAACTGTAATTCCATAGAAATCAGAAGTATAAGATAAAAGCAAATGAAGACAGAAAATATAGGTAGAAAGGATCAACAAAACCCAAAGATAATTCTTTGAAAACATTATTGCATCTAACAAGTCTGAAAATATTGATCAATAAAAAATATAAGGCATAAATAAATACTAGTAGGAATGAAAAAAGAACTTAATATATATGAACCAGATATTAGAAAGAATATTATGGATAATTTTTTGCTAATAAAGTTGAAAATTTGGTTAAAATGAAATAACTTTAGAAAAATAAGACCTGCCAAAACATTAATTTTCCAATAACAAAAATTCTTCCCATAAATAAAATATCAGTCTCAGATGATTTTATAGGTTAGTTCTATCAAACATTCAAAAAACAAATAATGTATTTTAAAACAAAATCTAAAGAGACCACTTGCCAACTCAATTGATTAAGGTAGTATAACGTTGGCATGAAAATCAAATAAGGAATATAAAAATAGGAAATATTAAAGACCAACTTAAGCTATTTTTGTAAGCACAGATGCAAAAATCCTAAATATTAGCAAGCCAACTCTAGTAATTGGTAAACATTTTCTTGAAAATCAGGAAGAATTCATTGATATAATCATTTCTACTCTAGTCTACTGGAGATCTTAGCTAGTATAATATAAAGAAAATTTAAGTATAAGAATTAGAAAAGAAGAAAGAAGTCTTTTACTATTTACAGATTATAGAATTGTCTCTATGGACAAACTCAATTTTCTGCAGATTATTAGAATAAGAGTATAGTAAGATTGACAAATATAAGGATAATTTACTAAAGTCAATTGAATTTCTGTATACTTGAAAATAATTGGGCTTTTATTTTTTTAAAGATTGTATTTATTTGTCAGAGAGAGAGAGAGCACAAGCAAGGGGAGTGGCAGGCAGAGGGAGAAGCAGGCTTCCCGCTGAGCAAGGAGCCCGATGCGGTCAATAATTGGACTTTTAATTTGACAAGTGTATTACTTACAATAAAAACCAAAAAATACTGTAGCCAGGAATAAATATAAATAGGAGTGAAATAATATTATGATGAAAGAAATTAAGTAAGGTCTGTGTAAATGGAAATAAATACCATATTCATGGATAGAAAGATTCAAAAAATAGGTCATTCTCCCTAAATGGATTAATAGATTGACTAAAATTTCCATCCAATCCCAAAAGAATTTGAGCCTGGACAAGCTTGGAATTTTATAAGCTGTTTCTAAAATTTATATGCAAGAACCAAGGATTGAGAATAGCTAAATTATTCATGAGGAAGATGTAGGAGGATGAGAAGGAGGAATAGGAAAGTGCCTTCCTAAAAATAAAACTCATCATTAAGAAAATTTAACTGACAATGTAGTACTGGTATAGAAGAACAGACCAGTGGAACTAAGTAGAGGGCAGGCCCAGAAATAGACCTCTATATATATGGCTCTCTGAGATATGACAGAGATAGAATTCCTGGTCATTTGGGAGAGAATGAACTATCCACATTATAGCATTGGGGCAATTTTGTATTCATATTTGAACTCTACTTTTCACCAATACAAAAAAAAAATTATTTCTACAGACTCAAACTTATTGTGAAAGATAGAACCTAAACAAAACAAAACAAACCTTCAGTGAAAGCATAGGAGAACACATCAGAGTAGTGAAGGATCTCTTAAATAAGGCATACAAAGGATCCTAAGAGAAGGATCCATATATTCAAACACATTAAAGACTTTATCAAATCACCATGAAAAGACAAACAACAAACTAGATCAGGAAAAATATTTTCCTAGTATGACCAAGAAAACCTTATATCCAGAATACATAGAGAATTCCTGCAAAACAATATGTAAAAGCAAACAATACATAATAAAAATGGGAAAATATAAGAAGCATTTGACAAAAGAAAGAAATAGAAGTAGCTAAACTTATTAAGTTAAGCAAATACAGAATGAAAACAAAAGGAGTTATTCCCTGATGTTGATAAAAACTTAAAAGATTGATAACTGAACTATTTATTGGAAAGCATATGGCAGAACAGAAACTTTAAAAAGTACTGGTGAGAACATACATGGGCACAGTCAGTGGAAAACAATTAGGCATCCCCTCTTAAAGTTGAAGTTATGCCTAGGGGCACCTGGGTGGCTCAGTTGTTAAGCGTCTGCCTTCAGCTCAAGTCATGATCTCAGGGTCCTGGGATCGAGCCCCGCATCAGGCTCCCTTCTCCGCAGGAAGCCTGCTTCTCCCTCTCCCACTCCCCCTGCTTGTGTTCCCTCTCTCGCTGTGTCTCTCTCTGTCAAATAAATAAATAAAATCTTTTAAAAAAAGTTGAAGTTTTGCCTATACTTACTACACCCAGCAATTCTGTTCCATGGAACATACCATAGAGAATTCTTTCTGTATGCACACTGGAGATATATTTTAAAATGTCAATAAAGGCAGAGTTTGAAATAGACAAAACCCAGAAATAATCCAAATGCACATTGATGAGAGACTAGATAGGTAAATCATGTTTAAATTCATGTAGTTATATATCATACAATTTTGAAAATGAATGAGCTGGAGTATCAACATGGATGCAACCCAAAATATAATCTCCAGGGGGAAAAAAAAAAAACCACTGGAGTATACACAGAAGTATGTTTTATTATCAGCATATAAAAGTAAAGCATGGACAAAACTATGCAGTATATTTTTTAGGACATACATATGTGGTAAAACCATAAAAAGTATCAAGGGAAAGTTTAGTGAAAGTTTTAGAGTATTGACTACGGAAAAGTGTGGGCAGGAGACGAAGCGTACTTGAGCTGCAAGTGATTTTCAAATTTTTAAGACAGGTGGTTAGTATGTCTATCTGTCTTCTTGTTCTTTTAAAAATTGTACATGTGGGTTATACAGTCCTTTTTTATGTATATTTTAATAAATTAAAATTAGGGTCTTTAAATGTGTGAGAATATAAGAATTTGAGCTTGATTTTATCTATCTGATTTTGTCCAAAATAGTCATCCTCCCCTGTAGTTCATCACTAAACAAACTATTTGCTTTAACCTAATTTATCACTATTTAGGAGTGATAGCCTGCCTTCTCCAGTCTTTCACTATTGGCCTTTGCTTTGAGGTAATCACTGGGAATAATTTATCAATCTTTAACCACTGTATGCTAAAGGCTGAAGTTCCAGAACATTTATGGGATTGTCACTGGCTTTCACTGCATCTTACACTTAACCAACTCAAATTCCACACATTTCCCTAAGCTTTTTAAAAAACCTACTTTAAAAAAAAAAGATTTTACTTTTTTATCTTAAAAGATTTTGAGAGAGAATGAGCAGTAAGGATGGGCAGAGGGGGAAACAGAGAGAGAGACAGACAGACAGACAGACTCCCCGCTGAGCAGGAAGCCCAATGCAGGACTAGATCCCAGCTGAAGACGGACACTTAACCGGCTGAACCCCCCAGGCACCTCTTATTTATTTTCAGAGAGAGAGTGAGAGTGAGCAAACATGAGCAGGGGGAAGGGCAGAGGGGGATAGAGAGAAACTTAAGCAGACACCCATGCTTAACTTGGAGCCTGACGTGGGGGCTCGACCTCAGGATGCTGAGATCACAACCTGAGCCGAAACCAAGAGTCAGATGCTTAACAACCTGAGCCACCCAGGTGCCCCTAAAAAACCTACTCTTAAATATCAATCTCCATATCATTCAGGGTTCTGACTAACCTGACATAATTTTTCTTACTTAAGTATGCTGATCCTTGTCAACTGTAGCAAGGTACCCTAAGAAAATATATATTATGGAACACTACATCAAAAACTAATGAAGTACTGTATGGTGACTAACATAATAAAAAATAAAAAATAAAAAATAAAAAAGATCTTACATACATCATCTTTCAAAGCCCCAAAAGAAATCTTAGAAATGGTATCAAGTTCAAATAGGCCTGGTAGAAACGGAAATTAGAAGATCATAAACAACTATAAATAAACATCTGCCAAAGTGGAAGACTATTAAACACAGTTGACCAATTTAATAGCCCTTATAGATTTCTATCCTAATTGACTTGCTGTGACACCCTGACTAGATTGTAATCCAGAATCACTGAGGCAGCCATATGTCTTCCTGCACTTACGTTTTGAAAGGCAGCTATGCTCACCACTATACCACCAACGCTAGCTGCACTTACGTTTTGTAAGTGTAACCAACTATGGCTAGAAACGGCCCATTATTTTAAACAGTGAAAGGAAAGACTAAGGGTAATTCATTTAGGTTAGCCAAAGAATGGAACATCTCAACATTACTTGAAAACAGATACAACTTCAGTTAGCAACTGAGTGGAATTTTTTCTTAATATTGATCACAGGAAAGCTGGGGAGGAGACAGAAATCACTGGCATACTGTTCTCTCTCTCTTCTCTTAGAGACAGAAAGAGATACCAGAAGGATCTAATTCTAGCATCTTCTGTCTTCTGGTAGTTATTGGACATTGCCTTTCTCAGACAAATCCTGATTACTGCCCTAGAGCACTAGTTCCAAAGAACCGTTCCTTCCCTCTGGGCAGGTGCACATACAATTAGCCTGAATCATAAGAGAACAGCTTTTGGAAAGGAGACAGAAGAAAGAAAGAATCATTGCAAATAAGTGAAGCCTGGTTGAAAGACTAAAGTAAAAACATTCTCAGTCTGAAGTTTATTAGTATTTGTAATTTTAGATTCAGAGTACAGGGCCATGTGAAACTTTGGTTTTTAATATTGTGAATAAACAAAAATAAAGTATTGCAGAAGTAGCTGCTGTAATCATTTCCCATCATTCTCTCTTAAGAACTGAAAACACCTGGTCACTCAACTGCTTGCTGGGGATATTTTCCCAGGAGATGCTCTTAGGGTATGAATGTATGTCCGTCCCAGTGTTTGGCGGTGATATTTAGTTGTCCTTTGAGTGGAATCGGCTCTTCTCTTGTACTTGGCATTAAAAAAAAAAAAAGTATAAACTTTATTTTGTTGTGCACATCATTATATTAAATCCTCAGTCTAGTACCTTTACCTCATAGCAATGGACATGGAAAACTCTTGATACTTAAGTAAGCAATTCTTATTCCTGAATGAGCTATGCTTTCCAAGCCTTTTTAATATCTACGGAGAGTACACCCTTCTCTTTTTTTTCATCCTTCACCTAGCTAAGATTCAATTTACTAAGCACGTCAGAAATTAGCATTTAGCAAAAGGCCTTATGTCCATTACCTCGGTTAGTCTCCGGGTAACACTCTGAGGTGAGCTCACCCTCCTCTTAATAGTTGAGTAAATGAAAGCCTAGAGGGGTCAACTTGTCACGTGGCTAATAAAGGGCATTGCAACACAAAGCTGCTTGGATTCGCCTGGACTACAGCTGTGACTATGGAAATAAAGAGCAAGAGGCTTCAACTTCAAAGACATTTCTCTGGTACAACTGACAGGATTTAGTAATCATTTGGATCTGGGATTGAGAGGCAGGGAGTCATCATGGATAATTGGAGGCTTCTGACATGATTACACCAATAACTAAGCACAAATAGGAGCTCTTAAAGCTAACTTGATAAGATAGTTCAGTTTGGACAAGCTGAGACCTCAGTATCTCTGGGAAATGTAGGTGGTGCCTACATAAGAGTTCAACAAGATTGTACTGTGGTTCTGAAAAAAGAATAAAATGGAAACAAGAAAGGAATTTAGGGTGTAAGGGGCAAAAAACTTTAGGGTGAAAAATATCCTTTTGGCTCTAAAAATAGTGTAACTATGTACGTGCATATGTAGTAATGGAAAATTTAGCCATATAAAATAAATATGCCTAGTTTTCTAATCAGAGCACAAAAAGTTCACATGATAGCAAACAAAACTTCTTAAATTTAGTTAACATACTTAATGACTTGCTTTCACGTTTTGTAAAAATCCAACAGCCCAAATACACACAACTTAATTTGGAAAGCAAGTACTATATTGATCTAAGACTGGAATGAAATAGAATTTGTCCAGTTAGGAAAGGCTTCCATAATCTGGGTTTGTTTTGCAATTCTGAATTTACAACCAAGTCTCTATTGATTCAGAAATTTTGAGTAAATGCTGCAACCACTATTGAAGATGATAATAGAAGAATCAAACAAGAATTCAAGAGTTGCTATCAATTTCTGTTTCTCAGTCTTAAGTGCCTATCCTTGAATTTAGTTGTGGGTATTTCTTTTTTAGGATGGTGTTTTTTGTTGTTGTTTTTAGTAGGAGGGCTATCCATAAAAGATTATACGAGATTTTAGATAAAAAGAAATGTTCCACTCTTTTTCTCTCACACACACTTGAAGAGGGAGGAAGAGAGAAAAGGAAAACATAGAAGAATAAAATCTGACCTAATTTAAGCTCTAGCTAAACTTTCAAAACTACAAGGCATTAAATATGGTTATTAAATTAAATAAAAATGTTAAAACTTCTTGATTTATGCCACCATGCCATATGTGCTAATCTCTTTTAATTGTCCCCAGCCAGACATCAATTTTTTTTTAAAGATTTTATTTATTTAATTGAGAGAGAGAGAATGAGAGAGAGAGAACACATGAGAGGGGATAGGGTCAGAAGACGAAGCAGACTCCCTGCCAAGCAGGGAGCCCGATGCAGGACTCGATTTAGGGACTCCAGGATCATGACCTGAGCCGAAGGCAGTCGCTTAACCAACTGAGCCACCCAGGCGCCCCGACATCAATTTTTTTAAAGGGAGTTTAAAAAAAAAAAAAAAAAAAAAATGGAAAATTCTTAACATGGCTAGGTAATAATCTGCTTGCAAATTGTTCATTTATGTCACCAAAGGGAAAGGGGAACTCACATTAATACTGCATGCTAATATGCTTCCTCTAGCTTATTCCACATACTTTACCCCAAACTGCCCATATTGCTCCATAGAAATGTCACCAAATATCTGTGTAAGCTAATTTTTATGGATTGGCATGAAAAGCTTGAGAAACACAGCCAGAAAATAGCCTCCCTATCATGCTCACTCACTAGATTACTTTCAGAACTCTTTGGCTATAAAAGAAAAACCGTATCATGGGCTTTGAAAAATCCAACTGCCAACTAAACTATGGCTATGTGTTGACTGGAGTTGAAAGATATCAGGTGGTCTTGACCCTCAGCTACGTAAGTGATCTAACAAAGCAGCTTTCTGTTGTAAACGGAGTCACTCAAATTTAAAATACATTTCTCCTAATGACCACTATATTTATATAAGACATACTCGAGACAACAATTGAAGCCCATAATCTGTCCGTTAAATACATGGGCCAGATTCTTAGATCTAACACATTCTGGGCTTCACTAGCACTTAGTGAGTTTGTTTCATTGAGTGTAAGTGCCACAAGAATATTTACTATTTTATTTATTTATGATTTATTTGTCTATCAGAGAGAGCGCAAGAATGCAAGTTGCAGGGGAGGGGCAGAGGGGGAGGAAGAGAGAGAACCTTAAGCCCCAACACAGGGCTCAATCTCAGAACCTGAGCCAAAATAAAAAATCGGACGCTTAACCAACTGAGCGACCCAGGCGCCCTGTCACAAGACTATTTAAAGATCTAGTCCAACCACATTTCACAGATGAGAAAAACTGAGGCCAGTGAAAGGCAGTAACTTACCTAGGTCCTGTAGTTCGCAAGGTGACCACTTCCACAGCCAGGACCACCATCGTGGGAGTCACCCTGGGAAACTGCTCCTCACCCATCCCTGCGTGTATATATATATATATACGTTTGTCCCAAGCACAGAAGGTTCTTATCAGGAACCATTTTAATGGTAATGGCAACAGCTGCATGAGTATCCAGCACAAATTAAGTGTTAAGGAGAGTAAGTGTATTCCTTTAAAATGATGTTTTTCTCAGGAATAACATAGTTTACCTGTAGGAGTTTCCAAAAGGAAACTTCCAATAGTGCATTGTTGATTTATTGCCTTTAGTGGATTTTATTTCTAGAGATGATAGATTTGTAGATGATGACAATGGAGCCTGAATCTGAGCCTCATTCTGTAGTAATTCTTTGAACATAAATTAATATCCCAGAGAAAATGCATTTTGTCTTATTTTGACAAAGGCCATGGAGTTTTTGCAGGACCTGAGTAGTTTTGAAGCCTTTTGAGCACAGAAATTAGTATTTAAATTATGCTGAAAGATTTGAAATTAGATTTCTTTTATTACAGAGATGTTTTCCCTCCAATTGTAAATCAGTTACCTCTGAGGAAAACACATTGTCAAAGTTAACTGCTGAGCTCATCATAATTATTTAGCATATAGAAACAAAATACTTTTTTTTTTTTTTTAAGCCCAGTGCCAGGCTTGAATTCATGACCCTGAGATTAAGACCTGAGCTGAGATCAAGGGTCAGACACTCAACCAACTGAGTCACCCAGGCACCGAAACAAAAATACTTTTTATATTAAATTCTCCAATGGAGTATTTAAATATCACTTTGATAGCTTCTCTTTGTTTCTGTGCAGTAAGCAATTACTTTTCTTAGAAAGTTTAAAAAAAGATATATCTAAAAAATTAATTTTTTTTGTTTGAAAGTTATTGAGGTGAGTGGGTATTCTGTTGGGCTATTTTAACCGACAGCATAAAACTTGAAGATTGACTAAGCAAGCAAACATTTTGGGGTCTTAAAATCAAGATATTCTGCAGGAGACTAAGCTCATTATTTTTTTTTATTTTGGTTACTTATTTATTTATTTATTCTGGTTAATTGCAAAAGAAATGCAATTAAAACATATCTCAAAGCCAACTAAGATTTTCTAAGCCTACTTTGGAAGAAGACTTTTGGAACTGGTTATCATCATCCACAAGAGACTTTTTTGGATGACTACCCTGCAAAGGATATTCTGTGAAGGGTTGTTTATAAAAAAGAAACAAACAGGGTTTTAGAGGGGCAGGGGGAGGGGGGATTGGTTAGCCCAGTGATGGGTATTAAGGAGGGCACGTACTGCACGGAGCACTGGATGTTATACGAAAACAATGGATCGTGGAACACTACATCAAAAACTAATGATGTAATGTATGGTGATTAACATAACATAATAAAATTAAAAAAAAATTATACAAGGCAGAGTTTGCTCAAGAACTTTCTAACCCTGTTGGTAGCTAGTACATATGGGGTTAAACTTAGTGCTCAAGATCACTAATCACTGAAGAAATACAAATCAAAACCACAATGAGATATCACTTTACATTTGTCAGGAATGGCTAAAATGAAAAACACAAGAAATAACAAGTGTTGGTGAGGATGTAGAGAAAGAGGAACCCTCATGCACTGTTGGTGGGAATGCAAACTGGTGCAGCCACTGTGGAAAATACCACGGAGGTACCTTAAAAAATTAAAAATAGAATTACCCTATGATCCAGTAATTCCACCACTGGATATCTGCCCCCCTCAAAAGCCTCAAAACCCTGATTTGAAAAGATTATGCACCCCCATGTTTATTGCAGCATTATGTATAATAACTAAATTATGGAAGCAACCCAAGTGTCCATAGATAGATGAATAGATAAAGAAGATGTGGCACGCACACACACACACACACACACAAGGTATATTATTCAGCGATGAGAAAGAATGAAATCTTGCCATCTGCAACAACATGGATGGACTTAGAGGGCATAATGCTAAGTGAAATAAGTCAGTTAGAGAAAGACAGATACCATTTGATTTCACTCATATGTGGAATTTAAGAAACAAAACAAATGAACAAACAAAGAAAAATAATTGACAAAAACCCAGATGCTTAAATGTAGAGAACTGGTGGTTGCCAGAGGGGTCGGGGGGATGGGTGAAGTAGGTGACAGGGATTAAGAGTACAGTTATCACGATGAGCACTGAGTAATGTGTAGAAGTTTAAGTCATTATATTGTACATCTGTGACTAATATAACACTGCATATTAATTATACTTGAATAAAAAAATAAACAAAAACTACCAAACTGACTTAAAAAATTGTACAAGACATAGTTTGCTCAAGAAGTTTTAACCCTGTTGGTAGTTAGTTTATACATATGGTTAAACTTAACCAACAATGCAAGTGAGATAGTAATTTCAGTGAAAAGACCAGGTTTTGCATTAGAAAGATCTTTCTATTCTTCTGGTTTTAAGAACCTGGGCAGGGGCGTCTGGGTGGCTCAGTGGGTAAGCATCTGCCTTCGGCTCACGTTATGATCTCAGTGTCCTGGGATTAAGCCCTGCGCCGGGCTCCCTGCTCAGTCAGGGAGCCTGCTTGTCCCTCTGCCCCTGCCCCTCCCCCGGCTTCTGCTCTCTCTGTATCTCTCTCTCTCAAATAAACAAATAAACTCTTTAATAATAATAATAATAAAGAACTTGGGCAGATTGCTCAATCTCACTTGATCTCTATTTTCTCAACAGTAAAATGGGGTTACTGACACATCCACAGGATTTTTACAGATACAAAAGTGTGGGTTTGGATATGAAAGTATTTTGTAAATTGCCAGATTCATACAAATGGCAAGTTTTATTTAAAGATAACATAGGCTAGTACCAGAAATACAGTTTCCACAATAAATGATACAGCAGTTCAGAGGAGGAAGCAAACAGCTTGTCCAGGCAAAACATGTTTTCAATGAAGTATACTTAAGGTTCATTTAAACCTGAAATTAAGTTAGGCAAATTATGGAAAAGCACTGCTTTGATTATGCTTATGAACAAAGTCCCTTTCTCACCAAGTTAACAGTGTAGCTTTTTTTTTCTTTACATTTGTGCTAACTAAAACCATGTCTAGATTTGAAAACCTAGTTTAAAATTCAGCATCATTTAAAATGGATTTTCCTTGCTAGAGATATCTTTGCTAATTTCAGCAGGAAGTGTGGTGTAGACACATGATCCCCAGAGTGATGGAGAGTGTGACCAGCAACTGATTGGACTGGAGCCCAAGAACAGCAATCAGATATTAACCACTTTGAGTCACAATCTTCAGTGCATCTAAATGGGTCATTTCATTTCCTGTGACATCCAGTCTGCTCTGTTCCCTTACAGGAAAAAACTGTTTAAGTTCTCTTCTGTTTTGTAAAGTTCTTGACTGAAGCACCTGAATTAGAACTGAAATGGTTAAACTGACAGATCCAAAAAGAATTTTCCATTTTCATGTCTTCCTGCAATTCAATCACCAATCTCATTTAGACTTTTATCATTTATATATTTTAACTTTCTTGTGAGCAATTTTTTTTTCTGTGCAATTATTATCCCTTCCAAAATAGTAACGGTATCTTTTTTCCTGTTATGAAAAGCAAGGTTATACTTTTCTTTCATTTTGTAGGTATACTCTTTGATGAAAAGAAAGAAAAAGATATGTAGTTGCTTTCACAAATCCCTTATTTTTTCATAGAGGAACTTTACAGAATATTTTATTTTTAATTTTTTTCTAAATTTATTTGAGGGACAGAGAGAGAGCACTTGATTGAGTGCAGGGGGAGGGGCAGAGGGAGAGAGGGAGAGAATCTCAAGCAGACTGTGCTGGGCACCCACTTGGGGCTCTGTCTCATGACCCAAGATCATGACCCTGAGCCAAAATCACGAGCCAGACGCTTAACCCACTGTGCCACCCAGGTGGCCCTACAGAATATTTTAATATGATATTCAAAAGTAGATGCTGAGTCATGCAAGGTAAAAGAATAAAGATGGCAGAAAGTTAATCAGCATATGTATCAGATCTGCAGTCTCTCTGATGTACATTAACTGTGGCTAATAACACACGTGACTAGCCTAGTCTTATTTTGGCTAAAGGCACTCTTATCTTAGTTTCTCTCACGTAATCACAAAGAGCAGAAGTTCTGGAATCTGACAGACCTGGATTTGAATCCCACTGCCACTGTATACTATTTATGTATTCTTGAACAATTACTTAATCCCTGTAAGCCTCATTTTCCTTACATAGAAAATAGAGACACTCGTGAACACCTTGTGAAGATTAAAATGAGATAATACATGTAAAGGTCATGCTGGCCACCTACGACATATTATGTCCCCAATAGTGATGAACTCTCTGACTCCTTTTTTGAAATAAATCTTTGTTATTAGAAGTCATTACAATTGGGAGATCAGTTACTGAAGCATAACCCAGCTTATCCTAATACTAGACTTTGTACCTAGAAATGGAATGTTTTGTACCAAAGAAACCATAATATATGGCACTGACTAGAGGGCTGATAGTAAGAGAATTGACATTTCAGGATGGATGTGTAGCGATCCATGCTATTCACAACTGAAATAGCTTAGAAGGTAGACAGGGTGTCTGATGAGCTCTTAGCTCTAGGAGAAGCTGGAGAACAGAATGTCAGTGCCCTTGTTAGTTACTGCACATGACAAGATATGAAGGTTTGTATGACTTTATAAAAGAGCAGACCGATCTGTGAATAGGAATGAAAGGATATGGAGGCCACAACTTTAGAGTCCTATATAAATGGAAGACACAACCATTTCTCAAGCCTAAACAGTAAAAGAAAAAAAAAATCCTCTGATAAAAACTTGGCTTTGTGGTAAGAATCAAAACAAGGGGATACTTGTCTCACCCATTGTAAAAACCTCTGAATAGATTAAGGTAGTGCCCAAGAAATTCTTAAAATTGGGCAGAATGACTCACTGAACAGACACCACAGTTGTACCTCTCCCATCAAAGTCTGATATTTCTAAGGTACTCACAATAAGTCAAGAGAGAGAAACATGAGAAAGAAGCAAAAATTTAAACAAATATACATGAATTTATATATGTATATATACATGCACACATATAGCTTCTTGGGTTTATTTTATATACTAATATATATGTAAAATTCTAAGAACTATGTCTAGAAAAGAACAAAGAATTATGGTTTATTAGTACATGAAGCTAACTGGAATTTAATAGATAAGGAACCCATCATTTTAAGAGAGTTCATAGTTATGCATACAAGGAGTCTGGGCTAAGAAAGTCTTCTTCAAAACCAAAAATTATCTTTCAGTACCTATGTTTCTACAGGCCAATAATAGGCTCAGAATGTCTAGCTTCCAAGAAGGGCGTATTTTCCAATGTTCACTTCACATGGAGCCAAGGAGGATAATGAGAAAAACCAACCAACCAATAAAAACAAACAGAGCATATAATGTATGGGGATTAACATAACAATAAAAAATTAAAAAACAAACAAACAAACATACAAACAGAGCCCTTCCCAGAGAATAGAACTGGGCAAAATCAAGGAATATTCCTATCCTGGGGGCATAGAGGGATTTCAGACACAAGCATATACAGGTATAAAAAGTTTTCCAATAGGTTTCCTTTCTTTTTAAGATTTTATTTATTTGACAGAGAGAGAGAGCGAGCACGAGCAGGGGGAGTGGCAGGCAAGGGAGAAGGAGAAACAGGCTCCCCACCAAGTAGGGAGCCTGATGCGGGGCTCAATCCCAGGACCCTGGGATCATGACCTGAGCCGAAGGCAGATGCTTAATGACTGAGCCACCCCCCAAGAGGTTTATTTTCTGATTCTAAACCATCATAATAGGCATAAGCAGCATAAATGACCATATTTACCTATAAACCTGCCTGCATTACATTCAAATTGCACTTGTAGAATCTTTTAAAAAATGCAAATTCTGATTCCTCTTCAGACAGTTATTCACCATCGCTATCCCCACAACTATATAGCAACAAAATGGTGAGCATGATGATGATAGGTGGTCCATAAAATCGTATCCTCTAGTCTTATCACAATTCAGATAATACAGGTTCAAGAAATGAATGTTGGCTACACTGATTACCTACGCTTCATAAATGAATAGATGAAACAGGCCCAGTTTAGGCTTCTTATAACTGAAATTTGACTTGCTGAAACATCACATGCTATGCCTTTACCTTTTCTGCTGATTTTCTTTTTTTTTTTTTTTTTTAAAGATTTTATTTATTTATTTGAGAGAGAGAATGAGATAGAGAGCATGAGAGAGGGGAGGGTCAGAGGGAGAAGCAGACTCCCCACTGAGTGGGGAGCCCGATGCGGGACTCGATCCCGGGACTCCAGGATCATGACCTGAGCCGAAGGCAGTCGCTTAACCAACTGAGCCACCCAGGCGCCCTTCTGCTGATTTTCTTAAAGTTCAACTTTAATCATGTGGCTTCCTTACTCATAATCTTTCCATGGCTCCCCATTACCTTCCAAATCATGGACAAACTCCTCACTCTGGCATTGCAGGTCCTTCCTTATGAGACCTTCTCTAATTTTTCCAGCTTTCTCTCTTACCACTAGCATAACTGCACATGACTGCCACAAAGGTGGGCGAGTGGAGTAAGCGGTGTTTTCTGTCCCAGAGTAGAAAGCAATTTCATCCACTGGGAGCTAGAACTGAAGGTTTGTATGCCACGAATACTCTTTGGGCTCTCAGAAATAACAACACCCCCTGCCTTACACTGTCAAAACAATTTGACCCTCATAGATTCTCTTTTCTGCCTAATCAGTCCTTATTTTAAATCGTGTCCCTGATGGTGCTCACCCAGAGCTTTCAAACGCAGCTGGGCTACTGGACTTTTGCCTTTGGAAACTTGCCCTGCCCCTGTGTTGACACCATGGCACCCATCCATTTCTGGCTACTGGTCTTTGCTCTCAGATTTCCTTTTGGCAATTGTGTTGTTCCTTCAGCTTGGGCCGATTCTGACATCAGTCTTCATGCGACTTTGCCCCATCTGTCATTCAGTCATCCTCTACGCCCTTCTTGGCTTCCGCTGCCACTGACCAGGCTCATGCCTTCAGGTGGGGGTTGGAAACACCCTCCTCTTCGAGTTGGCAGCCAGTCCTCACACTACACCATATGCTGTAGCCAAACTAGCCTAGTCATCCAGTCTGGTGGCTGCCTAGAATTTCCTTCCTCCTGCAAGGGTTTTGAAGGATGGGAAGATAGTCATCCAGTCTGGTGGCTGCCTAGAATTTCCTTCCTCCTGCAAGGGTTTTGAAGGATGGGAAGATACTATCTGTCCTTCGAGATCTGCCCTAAATGCCATCTCTTGTGTGAAGTTTTCTTTATCTGACTCCCCTGAACAAAATTTAGCAGTTCTCCCTCTGCATGCCCATAGCACTCTTTGTTTGGTCTAATTTGTATTAATCTCATCACTTCATGATTCCAAACCAAGCAAATGCTTCATCTGCCTTTATGGTCCAGCTCAAATGCCACTCTCCGGATCCCTCTTTGATGTTCTCCCCACCCATAGCAGAAGAAAACAATTCCTTTTCCTGTTTCCTTGACATTCAGGACAGAACTCAGTTCCTTAATGGCGGGAATATATTTTATTCTTCTTTGTATTCTCTAGGTCCAGCTCAGCGAGTTGTCAATAGGTTTCTGTAAAACCTCACTGTTGACATGGACTTTTACCTATGTTATTTCATTTGATCTTCAAATGACAAATAAAAAAAAAAAGAACAGTTATTATCCTCATGAGAAAAGGAAACCAAGGCTCCAAGTCATTAATCAATTTAGTCCACTCTCACATAGGTATAACCAAAACCAGGTCTTAAAGAGACTTTAAGTAACTTACTACCATTCATTCATTCATTCATTCATTCATTATCTGCATGCTAGAATTTCAAGGGCAAATAAAATAGGATCTTACCTTACCTAAAGGTGATAATGAAAAAAAAAACATATCATACAGTTTGATACATGCTTTGATAGAAGAAAGCCCAGAATTGTATCAGAACACATCCATGGATATGTATATACTGAGATTAGATGGGGGTGGAGAAGGGTCTGGAAACTTTTTTTTTTTTTAAAGATTTTATTTATTTATTTATTTAATTGACAGAGACAGAGACAGCGAGAGAGGGAACACAAGCAGGGGGAGTGGGAGAGGGAGAAGCAGGCTTCCCGCAGAGCAGGGAGCCTGATATGAGGCTTGAACCTGGGACTCCAGGATCATGACCTGAGCCGAAGGCATTAGCTACACCAACTGAGCCACCCAAGCGCCCCTGGAAACATTTTTATATGGGATAAAGACTTCACTCGATCTTAGAGGACAAGTAGCAGTTAATCAAATGAATACATGGGGGCAAAAAGTTTTAGACATGAAGAAAGGGTGCGCAAAGCTATGGAATTGTGAGAGGACACAGCCCTTCTGGGGAGCTGCAAGCATATTAGAATGGTAGCTGTGCAGAGTATGAGGAATGGGTAGGCAGAGAGGTGACACCCTTCTTGGAAGAGAGCGTGGACACATAACAAAGATAGTGTCAAAGCAGAATTACTCAACTTTCATTTGGCTTCCCTATTCTCCACGAAAGGGTAATGACTTTTTTTAAAAAAAGCAAAGCCACCTTGGACATCATTAAGATTTAAAAGTGAAAGTAAGGGGCACCTGGGTGGCTCAGTTGGTTAAGCATCTGCCTTAGGCTCAGGTCAGGATCCCAGGGTCCTGGGATCGAGTCATGCATCACGCCCCCTGCTCGGTGGGGAGCCTGCTTCTTCCTCTCCCTCTGCCCCTCCCCCTGCCCATGCTCGCGCTCTCTCTCTCAAATAAATAAATAAAATCTTAAACAATAAAATTAAAAAATAAAACTGAAAGTAAGCATGGTAGTAGCGGAGGAGATCATACACACTGGTTACTTCACATGACTTAAACACCTCAGATCCAGCCAATGGCTTAGGTGACAATGAACTCAAAGAGGGCACTTCCCCCGAATTCTCCTCCCACCTCCAACTACTGCATAAAATGTGAGGAGCCACCATCATGACGTATTTTGAAAGGCATTACATGGCCTCCCTCTCCATTCTTCTCAGGGATTTCTTGTTAGAGACAACTTAAATTAGGAAAGACTCATTTGTTAGTTTTAGGAGTTATTTCTTAGGATTGTGTGGTAGGCAGAAAAATGGCCCCTCAAAGATGTCTACATCTCATCTCTAGAACTTGTGAATACCTGTGTTACCTTATACGGTGAAAGGGATTTTGAAGGTATGATCACATGAAAGATTTTAAAATAGGGAGATGTTCCTGGAATTTGGGGGTGGGCCCAGTGTAATCATCGTGGTCCTCACAGGTGAGAGAGGGAGGTGGGAGAGTCAGAGTTGGAGAAGGAGATGTAATGCTGGAAGCAAAGTATGCATTTGCTGGCTTTGAAGATAGAAGAAGCCCATGAACTAAGAAACACAGGCAGCCTCCAGAAACTGGAAAAGTCAAGGAAAAGGATTCTCCCCCAAAGCCTCCAAAATGATACCGCATTGCCCACACCTTGATTTTTAGCTCAATGAGACCTGTTTTAGACATTTAATCTCCAAAACTATCAGATAATAAATTTATGTTGTTTTAAGCAGCTAAGTTTGTGGTATTTGTTACAGCAGCAATAGAAAACTGAAACACCAGCCGTCAGGTTTCTAAATGCCCTTCATTTTTCAATGACTCTCCATCATTATTATATCTCCAGTTTCTAGCACAATGCCAAGAACAAAAGAGACACATAATAAAAATATTTAGATTTACTTAATTGATTAGATCATTCATTCACTCATTCCTAGGAGCTTACATTTCACCCATAAGACAGGAGATTGGATCTTTCTGAAGTCTGCCAAATAGTTCATTTTCAACAGAGTTGCTCTGTAAGTCTCCACCGTGAAATGTAATATATTTTTAGGACAAAAGAGTAACTGGATATTTGAATCATTTTTAAGCAAAACTTTCAATGAAATATAAAATACATAAAGTGCACAAATCTTGAAAGAATAGCTTAATTAATTTGTAAAAGGGAACACACCCATGTAACCACTGTCCAGATCAAGAAACAGAACATTGCTACCCTGAAGTGTCCTTCTTGCCCCATCCAATTACTGATTCCTTAAAAGTAACCAATCAGGACTTCTAATGCCATAGATTAATTTTGCCTGTTTTCCAAATGTATATAACCAGAAACATACAATGTGCACTATTTTGTGTCTGGCTTACTTCAGTCAACAGTAGTTGGGTGTCATTTTCTCACCTGTTTCTACTCTCACTCTGACACCAAATGTAGGGGCTTTATTCCCCACCTAAACCAATTTTCCCACATTCTGGACACCAGCTGGGTGTCCTACAATTTAATTCAGACACTATCTGGAATTAATGCAGACCCACAGATTAGCGGTTCAATCCTACAAGACTGTCCCTACTTCAGAAGTCAGTCACAATTCCCTGTCTTCCTGTACTTCTGACAGACTGGCTTGAAGTTGGGGGATTCCCATGATCCCTGTCAGGGTTTGATAATTTGCTAGAATAGCTCACAGAACTCAGGGCAATAGTTTACTTACTATCACCAGTTTATTATAAAGGACACAACTCAGGAACAACTAAATGGAAGATATGTATAGGGCAAGGTATAGGGGAAGTGATGCAGAGTTTCTGTGGTCCCTCTGAATGTACCACTTTCCCGGCACCTTGATGTGGTCATCAACCTGGAAACTCTCTGAATCCCATTGTTTAGAGATTTTCATGGGGGTTTCATTATGCAGGTGTTTCTGGAGGCTGGAAAGTTCAAGATTAAGATGTTTGCAGATTTAGTGTCTGGTGAGAGTCTGCTTCCTGTTTTCTAGACAACTCTCTTTCTGTGTCCTCACATGACAGAAGGGCAAAGGAATTCTCTAGGTACTTTTTTTAAAAAGATTTTATTTATTTATTTATCAGAGAGAGAGAAAGAACACAAGCAGGGAGAGGGAGAAGCAGACTCCCTGCCAAGCAAGGAACCTGATGTGGGACTCCATCCCAGGACACTGGGATCATGACCTTGGCTGAAAGACGCTTAACCAGCTGAGCCACCCAGGCTTCCCTCTCTAGGTACTTTTATAAGGGCATTAACACCATTCTCGAGGGCTCCATTCTTGTGACATAATCACTCCCCAAAGACCCCACCACCTAATACCATCATGTTGGGGATTATGATTTCAACATGTGAATTTTGTTTATTGAATTTAGTTCATTGCAGTAGCATGTTTGATTAAATCATTGGCCATTGGTGATTGACTTAGTCTCCTACTCTTCTTCCCCTACCCTCACCAGAGGTCAGAGGGTGAGGCTGAAAGTTCCAACTATCTAGTCATAGTTGTTCCTCTGGAAACCAGCCCCACCTGAAACTATCTAGAGGCCCACCAAATGTCACCTCACTTGCATAAACTCAGGTAGGGGTGAAAGGGCCTTATTATGAGAAACAAAGGACTCCTTTAGCCCTACCTATTGGGAAATTCCAAGAGTTTTAGAGACCCTCATGCCAGGAACCTGGACAAAGACTAAGTATATATTTCTTATTAGATCCCAAATCACACATTTACATTGTGTGTAGAAGTCTATTCATTTTCATTACTGAATTCTATTTTATGAAATATTAAAATTTATTTACTTATCCTTTATATTTTTAAGGGACATATGGGTTGTAACCAGTATGTAGAACAATGCCTGATGAACATTCTTTACTTGCATTTTTGATAGTCCTATATCCATTAATAGAACTCCTGGGTCACTGGGTGTTCTCATGTTCCAACTGTATAGAAAAACCAAACGGCTTGTTAAAATGTTTGCACCAATATATAGTCTCAATGGTGGTGAATGAGACTCCCAATTGATGCATATCTATACCAACTCTTAGGATTATTATTTTTTTTACATTTTAGCAGTCTGGTAGGTATATAATGTAACTTATCATGCTATTAATTCTTATTACTCTGATAAATAATTAAATTGAGGGTCTTTTCATATATTTTAGGCCTCTTTTATGGTACTTCCTGACCATTTTTTCTATTAGAATAGCTACCTTTTTCTTATTGATTTTCAAGAGTTCTTTATATATTCTGGATATCATGGATATGAAGCCTTGGTTGGATGTATGTATTATAAATGCTGTCACTCTTTCTGTGGCTTGCCTTACACTCTCTAATGGGTGTCATTTGATGAACAGAGTAGCAGTCCAATTTATTGATTTGTTTTATATTCATGGTTTTCTCCTATTTAAGAAATGTCAAATATTTCAAATCCATGATGATTTTCACCATTTTCTTTCTAAAAACTATCATTTCACTATCCACCTTTAAATTTATAACCCATCTCATTAAGATTTTTGCTATACAAATATTTGTCTGATCCAACACCAGTCATTTAAAAAAAATTCCTCTTATCTTCTGTAATAATGTTATTTTTAATCATAAAACAAGAGATTGTAGGGGCACCTGGGTGGCTTAATCGGCTGAGCATCTAACTCTGATTTTGGCTCAGGTCATGAACTCAGGATCGTGAGATCAAGCCCGGCAATGGGCTCCACACTGGGCATGGATCCTGCTTAAGACTCTCTCTGTCTCTCCCTCTGCACCTCCCCTGCCTCCTACTGGCATGCGTGTGGGTGTGCACTATCTCTAATGAACAAAAAACCAAAAAAACCCCAAAACAAGCAAGAGATTGTATATGGTAGCTTTATTTCTAAATGACTTTCCCTTCTGATCTTTTTATATATTTGTGTATTCCTATATAAATGCCACAGTCTTAATTACCATAGCTTTTTTTATCTGCGAATCTTCAACAAGATAAATTTATTTGGTTAGATGCATTTTCCTTTTTTTTTAATTATGTTCAGTTAGCCACTGTATAGTACATCATTAGTTTTTGATGTAGTGTTCAGTGATTCATTAGTTACGTGTAACACCCAGTGCTCATCCCTGCACATGCCCTCCTTAATACCCATCACCCTATTACTCCCTCCCTACCATGGTTTTTTTAAAATAAGTCTTAATACCTGGTTGTATAGGTATTTCAGCTTCATTCCTTATCCTCAAGATCATTTTGGAAAAACCTGGCTTTCAATTTTATATGTTAAAGCTTTTCACCATATTCCATATTTACGTTATTTGTTCTATTTGTCATTTTGTTGTTGTTGTTGCCTGTTTTATTTTTTTAAGATTTTATGTATTTATTTGAGAGAGAGAGAAAGAGGAAGAGAGAGGAGGAGCTCTCTCCATGCTGAACACAAAGCCAGACGTGGGGCTCGATCTCACGACCCTGAAGTCATGACTTGAGCCAAAACCAAGAGTCGGACGCTTAACCGAGACTACCCAGGCACCCCTGTTCCCTGTGTTTTAGCCAAATACATTTTACAAACTTGTCCTAGTGAACTAAACCTCTATTCTGTTGTGTTAAATCTGATACCAGATTCATCCTTCGAGTTTGGAATGCAATTTTAAAAAATCTACCATTCTCATTTGATTCTTTTCAAAAATGAATCCCAACTTGTTTAGTAAAATTCTTTATCTTTTCAATTATTTCTTGAATATGGTATTCACAATTATAGCCCGTTTCTTGATAACTCCAGTAAGTCATGTTATTATGATGGTATCTTTTGTCAGAGAGGGCCCACTATTACCTGTAGACAGAGAAAGTGGGAACAGGGCACCTTCATCTAGTTTGGGACTGACCTGACACACACAGTTAGGTTGTAGTTTTTACAAAGTGTTGTCTTCTTCATAAGTCCCCACCAAAAGTTTCAACTTGGCTGTCCTAAACAATTTGTCTCTTCACTCATCATTGAAAGACTACTGTAAATTCTCTTCTGCTTTAAAAAAACTACCAACAGTCATGCCGACTTCTCTGCACTTCCTTTCTTACTAGGATCTTTTCCCTTCAATTTCTGCCTTCCTTGGCAACCTAGAATTCCTTTTTTCTTCACCCTCTGGACCACTGGAAAATTGCAGAAAACTCCAATGGCTTCTCTCCATTTTAGTGGTGGCCCTTTGTTACAATTCCTGACATTTTACCAGGTCAGTAGTTGGCAAATGCCCTGAAGAAAAGATACTTACTGCTTGCAGCCTTATCTCTTCACCATTTTGTGCTTTGTGGTTTCCTTCTCTCTGAGATCACATATATGTCATATACCATATACCATCTTGTTTCTTGAGTTGTTCGTGGCAGGAACATTGTTCTTCTCTAAAACAACTCCACTGTACCTGAAAGTGGAAGTTGTTATCTGAAAGATATTTGATATCAATAAATTAGGTGAATAAACAAAAATAACTTAGCTGAGTGACATTCTTACATGAAATTATTAGAAAGAATTTACACGTTCCTTCCTGTCCTATCTCCGCAGAATTATAAAAAAAAGAGGTAGTAGTTACTAGACTATAGGAAGTATTCGTCCAGTAGTTAGAAAGAGCATAAAAATACTTCCCCAAAATGCAGATCATTAAGCTTTCATTTCAGTCCTCCTTAAAATTCACATATGGATTATAAATTGTTTTCCTTCTCTTGTAAAAGGTAAGGCCTAGAATTCAGCCTAAGTTCACTAAGAACAGGCTATGTCACAGAGAACTCATTTCCTTTTTAATAGCCTGACCACACAGGTAGAAAAATAGAAGTTCTATGGTCATGCTATAGCCTTAGAATAACCAGATTAAATCAAAACAATTCTCATAATGACTTTTTGGACATGTATGATATAATTAACTATAAAATAATTTGTCCTGATTGAATTCTAGCCAGAGTGTGGATTAACAGAGCTGAATATCAACCTATCCTGCAGTGTCCAGAGACATGATTTTGCCCAATCTTATTCAACAAATTTGTCAGTTACTTTACTACAGCTTAGAAGGCATGTTCTCTACATATTTCAGTGATATGAAACTTAGAAATCTGGTTAATTCAGTATGAGAAAATCAGGATTCTAAAAGTTTTCTTTTCTTTTTTTTTTTTTTAATATTTTTTTTAAGATTTTATTTATCAGAGAGAGAGAGAGACAGAGGCAGGCAGAGGGAGAAGCAGACCCCCTGCCGAGCAGGGAGCCCGATGTGGGACTCGATCCCGGGACTCCAGGATCATGACCTGAGCCGAAGGCAGTCGCTTAACCGACTGAGCCACCCAGGCGCCCTATTTATTCATTTACCTGAGAGAGTGAGAGAGAGAGAGAGAGCACATGAGAGGGGGGAGGGTCAGAGGGAGAAGCAGATTCCCCGCCGAGCAGGGAGCCCGATGCGGGACTCGATCCCAGGACCCTGGGATCATGACCTGAGCCGAAGGCAGTCGCTTAACCAACTGAGCCACCCAGGCGTCCCTCTAAAAGTTTTCTAAAGATGTAAACAGCAAGACATAAATTAAGAATTAAGAAAATGTGAACCTACATTTAAAAAAATAATTGAGTATGTATAAAATGGGTATTTTTATAAGAATGAGCATCACATTTTTATTAGAGAAGTCCAAACTAATTTGAAACACACTGGTGTGACGGTAACGTAAGGCCAGGAGAATGAAAGTTATAGGTCATATCTGCCTGCCCTATCTGCCCTGATCCGGATATCAGATTCTAATAGAGACACTAGCAAAGTGTGGTACATCTAGAAAAGAATGACAGGGAACACGGTCAGGAATTATTGAAAAATTGGGGAGACTTTTGCTTAGAGATGATTTGGAATTATAAATCCTATTCGCCCATTTGACAGTGTTTCTATTTGAAAATTGAGAGAATATAGAACTGTGATGAGAAAGGAGATAGACTTATAAAGAGTCAAATTTGACAGGAAAATGAAGTTATAGAATGCATGTCTTAACTTGCTGTAAGGTACAACTTTTTACTAAATACAGATGTTCAAAACTGAATGGGCTATCTTGTGATGGTGAGCATTTATTCCTTTATTGCTAATTCACTTACAATTCAATAGCTACTGAATGCTCATGCTGTGTCAAGATTGTGCAAATATTAGAGAAAAGAATAACTAGAAATTCTACGTTCTCCCCACAAGCTCATCACTTAGTAGGAATGGAGTGGGTGTGGGAGATAAAATGATAGATAGAAAATAATTATAATAGAATGTAAAAGATGCTATGGTAATTGTTTTCAGCAGGCCATACGAGTGGATAGAATTACCAATTCTATCCCAGGAATAAGGGAATATCTAGGAAAGTTTCATTACAATAAAAAAATATTAGCTAAGACTGGCCAGTTTTTTTCTTTGTGAAGTTCTGTAACAAAAGCTTTGCACATGTTCTTTGATCTAATCTTTCAAGACCATCCTGTATTCTATTACTTTTCTCATTTTCTAGACTAGGAAACTGATGTACAGTAAGGCTCTGTAACTTTGCCAGGGTTACCCAACTACTAAGTGGTAGAATTGAATCATCAACTGAGGAAATTTCATTCCAGGAACAATATTCTCTTTTTTTCCATCTATTTTAATGTCTATTTATTTGATATGCCGAACTTTAAAAATCAAGTTGATAATGACCTCACAGATTACTAAAGCATGTTCTGAGTATATATTACATCTTACTATTGTTTGTTAACCCTTTAATAGTGGTATGTGTATCAGTTTTATCTCCCCAACTTGAGTATACATCTATTTGTTTTTTTCTTAAGTTTTTATTTTAATTCCAGTTAGTTAACACACAGTGTTATATTAGTTTCATGTGTATAGTGGTTCAACACTTTCATACATCGCCCTGGCTCATCACAAGTTCACTCCTTAATCCCCATCACCTATTTATCTATCCCATCCCCACCCACCTCCCCCCTGGTAACCATCAGTTTGTTCTCTAGAGTTAAGAATCTGTTTCTTGGTTTGCCTCTCACTGTTTTTCCCCCTGTGTTCATTTGTTTTGCTTCTTAAATTTCACATGAGTGAAATCATATGGGCTTTGTCTTTCTCTAATGACTTATTTTGCTTCGCATTACACTCTCTGGATCCATCCATGTTGTTGCAAATGGCAAGATTTCATTCTTTTTTATGGCTGAGTAATATTCCATTACACACACACACACACACACACCCCACATCTTTATCCATTCATCTATCAGTGGACACTTGGGCTGTTTTCATACCTTGGCTATTGTAGATAATGCTGCTATAAACATCAGGGTGCATGTATCCCTTTGAATGAGTGTTCCTGTATTCTTCGGGTAAATACCCAGTAGTACAATTGCTGAATCATAAGGTAGTTCTATTTTTAACATCTTGATGAATCTCAGGGGCAACATTCTTAACCAATGTTTTCCAAACTTTGTCACAACCAATTTGTGAGCTATATTATATTATACATGGTAAGGATAAATATATTTTTTAAAGATTTTATTTATTTATTTGAGAGAGAATGAGAGAGAGCACATGAGAGGGGGGAGGGTCAGAGGGAGAAGCAGACTCCCTGCTGAACAGGGAGCCCGATGCGGGACTCGATCCCGGGACTCCAAGATCATGACCTGAGCCGAAGGCGGTCGCTTAACCAACTGAGCCACCCAGGCGCCTGGTAAGGATAAATATTTTTGAGAGAGTCTTGTTTTAGTTATGTGAGTGTCCGTACCGGTGTCTACATGTGCGCACATGCATGCTAAGTTGCAAAATAAAATGCATTTCTCCTAGTCGTACATCAGGGATCAACAAATGACTCCAAAATGTAGTGGATTCAAATTGCAGTGTTTATTTATTACCTCCCAGTTTCTGTAAGTCAGAAATCAGGCATGGCTTAGCCGGATCCCCCAACTCTGGGTCTCTCACAAGACTGCTGTTCTCTTCAGTCTCCACTGGAGGTATCTGTGTGTCCCAGTTCACTCACCTGGTTGTTGGCAGGATTCAGTTTCTTCTAGGCTGTTGGACCGGAGCCGTAGTTCCTTACACATGGTTGGCTGGAGGCCTCCAGCTTCCTGCCACATGGGCCTCTCCACAGAGCACCTCCCAGCATGGCATCTTGTCTCACACAGCCAGCGGCAGGATAAGAGGGCCGGGGAGAGCTTCAGTGCAACAGAGCTTGCAAGATGGAAGTCATAGTCTTCTGAAAACTCATCACAGAAGTGACATCCTACTGTTGTTGTCATATTCTATTTGTGAGAAGGTGGTTACTAAGTCCAGGCCACATTCAGGGCAGAGGAATCCACACAGGCATGCATTCCAGGAGGAGGGTATCATTGAAAGTCTTGCCAGAAGTTGACTAACAAAGCAGGCTCTAGTCAGTGAGTATTACACACCTTGTTTCCCTTGGACTTGCATAACTCAAGGAGCTGTGTGGAAGTCGTTTATGGGGGGAGGTCAAAGATGAGCACAGAGAAGCTTCACTACCCTCTTCTTCTAAACTCTTAAAATCTGGGTCCTTTCCCCACCACTTTGGTAATGATCAGTGACATTTCTAACATGGAATAATAGTATAAACAACATGGCAGGTACTGTTCTAAATGTCCTACAAATACTTTAGCTCATTTAATCTTCTCTAAGTACCCTATGGCTTAGGTAGTATTATGATGATCTTCATCTTGTGGATGAAGAAATTGACACACAGAGCAGGCAGAGTTACTGAGTCATGAGATGGGGCTTGAACTTAATAAGCAGTTGATTCCAGAGAAAAGGCTCTTAGTCACTATGTATATTATGAGGTCTCCCACTGAATCTCCTAAAAGCTACGCCCACTGCCTCTTCTCCATCTCTTTTTACCTTTCTGCTGTATTTGTTCTGCAGACAACCCAACATTTCTTGATATTGTCATTTCTTTGTTTTCAGAACACTACAATATCATGACTGTAGATCAGACAATTCCTTCCACTGACACCAAATTGTGACTGAATCATGGCATGTATGCAGTTTGTCTCCTCTATTAGATTTTAAGCCATTTACAGGTTGGCATCAGTTAAAATAATCTGTTGCAGTCGGTAGAGTGAGCGCATAATAATAACTGGTTGACTAACTTTAGAACCATTCAATTTATACTGAACGTAGGAATTATGCTTGTATGTATTCACTCAACAAAAAGGTTAAGCAGCCTCTCTGTATCAGGCACTGTTCTAAGTGTTGGGTAAAGAGTAAAGAACAAATTAGACAAAACTCAGCTCTCGTGGAACTTACATTCTACTCAGATGAGTTTAAGATAAGTGAATGAAATACAAGAAATGGATTCTGACTGGCTCGCCTAAATGTACACCCAAATGCTAGGAAGCAATAAACACACAAATCACCCAAGATACGGTTGTCAGAGTAAATTGGAGCAGAATCTTGTCCTCTTTACATCTAAAATCATAAAATCCTTTTCCCAGTAAAGTACTGTGCCTCTACGAACGTCCAAAAATGTTCTAGACATTGATATAACAGACACCAAAAAGTAAACTGAAAAGCCTCTCATTTTATCCTTGGCTAAAAGTGCTTCTATTGCTGACTTTTCCAAGGACTAAAAGATAGAGCTTAATGTAATAATTTCCTTTCCAGAAGAATTCAGAGCCTGTTTTCATATTCAGCCTCTCACTTTCTCAGCTTTCCCGACTTTCCCCAGCACTATTTTCACATGCAATACTTAGCATCTGGACAATCCATGTTTTCCCCTGCCAACGCTCCCTCCCACCCCCCCCCTTCTTTTATTTCACTAATTCTTAAGGCCACCCTGTTGCCTCACTCAGCTACTCTCAGTTTCGACCACCACAGCACATTCTATACTAGTCCAGAAATATGCCATAAATTAGAATTCTATTGTGGTCTAATAATTAGCTGCCACCGTGGAAAGAATTTCACACCAGATGCAGGAAGGCGTTTTGATCCTGCCGGGGGCCTACTTCCTTATTCATTTGCAAATTTCCCAGTTCTTTACAGAAAGGTCGTTCTAAAGCCTACAGAGTCTAGTCTACACAGCTAACTGGGGTCATCATGAGGCTGCAATTAACTTTAAGTGATTTGTTTCTTATCATAATCCTTGCCAAGTAATGCTTCTGGTTAGGAGAAGCACCAAAGTTACCCAGTTCCTTTTTCAATTAGAAAAGAGTCTATGTGGCCACCCACCAACTGCTTTGTGAGCATGGCTTTGACAAAGTGTGCAAGTTTTTCAAATGAAATTTACTCCCAGAGATGCAAAGATCCCTGTCTTGTTTTGGATGACAAATGCGTCCTTAGGCACTGGGGAGGTCAGAGCGGAGACAGTCATTGTTGTTCGGTTGTTTTTTGTTTTTTTTTTTTCCCCCAGCCATTCAAACAATTGAATGTATTACCGGGGAGAGAGGAACATTTAAATGAGAGCTGTACTCACTCTAGAGCAATGAACAAAATGCTCGCATTGTGTATATGTGGGAAAAAAAGCAAATTATGAGATTTGCTTTTCAAGATTTACACACACACACAAAGATCTGCAGCATTTGAAATATTAAAAGTGGATATTAGACATTAAAATTATCTTTTAGATATATCTGCTCTCTTTTTATGTTTATATTCAGTGACTTTGTCATGGGTAGATATTTCTCTATGAAGGCAGATTTATATTTAACATTTTAATCTTGAATATTTTCTAATTTGAGCACTTTATTAAATATTGAATTCACTCTCCCATGATGTTTTTAAGTTGTCATATATGTTTTAGTTACCTCAAGTTCATTCGAATTCAGTCAATATTATAAATAACAAATGTACATCTGCACGGATATAAAACCTATTGCTAACGTGTATATATTTTTATAAACCGTTTTATTCCTGAGAATAAAAAAGCTATGTTGTAAGCATAGATGAAGTTAATGAGAGGCCATGGTTTAGTCTGGTATAATCACTTTTCCTAACCCCTAACATCTCTTCACCTACAATTTAGACAAGTTAACTCACTGAAAAGGAAGACCTGGAAATACTAGCGGCCTTACCATATGGCATTAAAAGAGGAAACACAGGGGTGCCTGGGTGGCTCAGTTGTTAAGTGTCTGCCTTTGGCTCAGGTCATGGTCCCAGGGTCCTGGGATCGAGCCCCGCATTGGGATCCCTGCTCCGTGGGAAGCCTGCTTCTCCCTCTCCCACTCCCCCTGCTTGTGTTCCCTCTCTCACTGTGTTTCTCTCTGTCAAATAAATAAGTAAAATCTTTAAAAATAAAAAAAAAGAGGAAACACAAAGATTTTGATGGAGTATTATAAAAGTATTTTCCCATTTATTTTGCTCAAACTACCATACCCTTTTGAAAGATATATAATAAAAAATGGATTTTATGAATTTATATAAACCTATGTTCTTTGACCAACTATATTAGACCTTTATTTCAAACATGTATCAGAGCACATGCAAATAAATGTGGTTCAGGATTCTTTGAGCGTGGCAAATCAACCTGAACTCTCTTCCCTCTGGAGATTCCATGCCAATAGTTTTCTGTGTGTTCCCTGCTGTTCCTGAGGCCCCTCCTTGGACAATCTCCCACCTTTTTTCTTAACAAAAGTAGGCAATATCTTCCAGAAGAGAGATTTATGGTCCAGAAGTTTCTAGATTTCTATGGTTATAGGAATCTTCCCCTCTTTTTCTCAGGGTTCCACTATTAGTGGTGTCCAGACAGCACAGTATTAAGAGAAACCAGGGAAGAGAAAGAATGTTTCTGGATTGGCTTCAGAAAAATTTTCTTTGATTTCATTTTTCCTTTTACTTGCTGTGGTCTGGAAAACATGACTATTGGCTTTTTGTATGTTTCAGATTGGAATTGTTGCTTCTCTAACACTAAAAGTCTTTCTATATATCAAGAAAACTGAAACAAGACGCTAAGGAAACAAGAGGCTGAAACAAGAAGCTAAGGAAGCTGTCACAGCTCAAAACCTAACCCAAATGAACTAGCCAGCTGCCTGGGGCGGTACCTCACAATTAGGCAGTATCTGATGGTGTCATCACTACACAAAATCTTGGCTTAAGCTTTAATAGTTACACAGAGGTGATCAAGATTTGGAAGGACAGACTCATAGTAATCAAACCCCAAATAGATTGATTTATAAACAAAAGACCAATTAAAGAATTTAGAGTAGGAATTTTGAGAGAAAGGGTCAGTTCCCACACCCGCCCCCCCGCACCCCGCCCGGCCCTTTATCTTGTCAAATTGAAGTTCCTGTATTTCTCTTTAAAAGTGATATATGAACATCTTTGTTATGGGCTGAATTGTGTCCCTCCACACCTCCCAAATTCATATATTAAAGTTCCAACCCTCGTACCCTGGAATGTGACTGTAGAGTATTTGTAGACTGTCTTTAAGAGGTAATTAAGTTAAAATGAGATCATTTCAGTGGGCACTTATCCAATATGACTGGTATCCTTATAAGAAGAGAAAATTTGGACACAGACCATGCAAAGACAATAGGGAGAAAATAGCCATCTATAAGCCAAGAAGAGAGGCAAAGACAATAGGAGAAAACAGCCATCTATAAGCCAAGGAGAAAGGCCTTAACCAACTGCTGAAACCTCAATCTCAGGCTTCTGACCTCCAGAATTGTGAGAAAACAAATTTCTGTTGTTTAAGCCAACCAGTTTATGATATTTTGTTATAGTAGTCCTAGCAAACAGATTCAATTGTGGGGGGAAAAATCCAGAAATTAAGACAACAAAGAATACATATAATTACCTAAATAAACTGTGGTTACAATATTCAAGTATATCCTTTTATATATTTTTTGGTGCACATATATGGCTGTTTTTAAAACAAAAATGTAATTTTACTAGATATAATTTAAAACTTACTTTTCCACTATTTCTATGTCTATAGAATGCCTTTAAGAGTGACATAATATTGCATCATATGATTTTTATCTTTTATTATTTAGCCAAGCCTCTGGCATTGAACAGTTAAGTTGTTTTTAACATTTTCACTCTTATATAAAAAATCTTTGGTTGAAGGCCTAGTTCTACAACTTTATGACTATGTGGGTTTACTAATAAGTGATAAATTTGGGGAAAAAGAAGTTCATTAAAAAGCTAGGTCTATCAGTTCTGAAATATATGGACAAAATCACATAATTTTGTTTAGTATTTTTCTCTTAGAAATATTTTTTTTGGCTGATTAAAATCTTTAGCACCATATTATGCATCTGGGTCATGTTGCCAAAGCCTGATTGCTTGCACATTATATTAGGATTTATACCCCAGTTTGTATTTCAGAGTCCTCATCACTCAAAAATTTAAAACAGGCAGCTGATAAATTATTAATTCCATTTTTCAGTTTAGGCTTAATCTAAACATTTTCCTTGGGGCCAGCATTCTAATAATATATGAGCGCTCATACAACTTAACCTTTACATTTAGGCAGGGATCACAGGCATCTTACTTTGACATAAATTAAATATGTTCAAGTTCTTCTTCACATTAGCAAAAAGAAGATTGGCCAATAAAGGTGGGGATGAAAAATGAAGAAAATTTATTTGTATCTGAAATACTTATTGATGTGATTATATTTAAAACTGTCATTATATTCTTAAGTAGCTTTATCTCAGCTATTAGAAAATTGAAATTTTTTTCGTTTTACCTTATTTCTTATTTGGAGATTACTTGAAGTTACATAGCCTTTTGTCTCATTCTCCTAGAGCAAAATTACAATTTAGTTATCTTTTTAGTAACTAGAAAAGGGGGGGGGGAACAGCAGTATATTTTTTATACAGAAGACATGAATAATTTATCTTTTTTTTCCCCTTTTTTGAGAATAAAGTAAGTTTTTTAAAATTCTAGCATAGTTCACATACAGTGTTATATTAGTTTCAGGTGTACAATATAGTGATTCAACAATTCTATATGTTACTCAGTGCTCATCATGATGAGTGTACTCTTAATCCCCACCCCCCACCTCCCCTTTGGTAACCATCAGTTTGTTCTCTATATAGAATAAAGTACTTTTTGGGGCGCCTGGGTGGCTCAGTCGTTGGGCGTCTGCCTTCGGCTCAGGTCATGATCCCAGGGTCCTGGGATCGAGTCCCACATCGGGCTCCCTGCTCGGCGGGAAGCCTGCTTCTCCCTCTCCCAGTCCCCCTGCTTGTGTCCCTGCTCTCGCTCTCTCTCTCTCTCTCTCTGTCAAATAAATAAATAAAATCTTTAAAAAAAAAAGAAAAAAAAAAGAATAAAGTACTTTTTTTAAAAAAAAGATTTATTTATTTATTTATTTGACAGAGGCAGACGCTTAACGACTGAGCCACCCAGGTGCCCCATAAAGTACATTTCAATTAAAATAAGCAATAAAAATTTAAATTGTAATACTGTAAAACAAGGCAATTTCAATGCTCATCACTCAGTACAAACAAAATTAATGCAAGTACTATTATTCCAGGGCCATCCTACTCACCAGAGAAGCATTAGGAAGTATTTTTGACTTAAGGAATTAAACTGGAATTTACAAATATAAGTGGAAGGTACTCTATACTTTTTCCATCTTGTTTAATAAAACTACAGTCTTATTTGAAAGGGATAAAAGCAAGCATTAGAGAGCTCACCTTCTTCAGCTATTTAGGAAGAGTGTGATGCTTGACGTTACATTGAGAGCAAGGAATCCCCTAAGAAGGGTGAATGTTTCCTTCCGGAAATTAAGTTTGAATGTTCGGTATCAACTGCAAGGTGAAATGTGGTAGGTGCTTATGACTTCAGCACTAGAACTGTGATCTGGCTTGAAAAATCAGAGAAACAAGTGCATTGCACAGAATTCTCCCCAACACATTTTGTACAAAAGATAATTACTTAGTAGAATATATTTTGACTGATTTCTGGTTTCTACGTAAGAAAACATGCCATTCAAGTCAGAGCAAAGTTCATATAATCTAATAAAAAGGTTCAAGTTAATTACCCTGTCACTAGGCATCACTTATCACAAAGAGCTTTGCTTTGCTCCTGCCTGCTGAGTTACACTAGGATTTTTATTTTGCTCTTTCTAGTCATGATAGATGCTCATTGTTTAAAAAATAAATAAATAAAAAGCAAACAGTTCAAAAATGGGAAGAAGAAAGTGAAAATCATGAAAATCCCACCACCTAGAGGTAACCTCTACTCACACACCAGGGAAAATCTCTCTATGCATAAGTGTAAATACAGAAATAAGCATGTAATCTTATATGAATGGGATATAGCATAGGAGTTAAAAATATGGGCTTTGCAGGAGTACCCACTTCACAGGGTATTGTAAGAAATGAATGAATTAATAAACAAAGAACTGTGCCTGGAACATAATAAATGCTCCAAAATATTTGCTATTACCATGTAGGGATACATAGGGGGTTAGGTGGCTAAGGGTCTTGTTGCTGGTCTCTCTCTCTCTTTCTCCACACACACACACACACACAAATATGATTTAAATTGATTTGTTAACAAATATGAGTATGACTCAAGATAATACTTACCTGAGTCAAAGGAGAAAGTTGGGTAAGAAGCATCGTCTAGATACACACAGGTCAAAGTGTTAGCTTTTTTTTTTTTTTTTTTTTTTTTTTTTGGAGGATACATTGTTGGGTGCTTATTCCATTAAAAAAATACACACATTAAATTTAAAAAGAACACATTGCTGGCATGCTGGCTTCAGGGTCTGTGTTTTTAATCTACCACTACACTGTCAATGGTAATTATGACGATAATCCATGAAACAATGATAGTTATAATCATTAATAGGTAATACTACTTGCTACCTTACCCTGCAGCAGGCAATGTCCAAGCACATTACACGTATTAACTAATTTAATCCTCACAAGAACCCCATAAAATAGAACCTATTATCTCCACGTTAAAAATGAGGAAACTAGCATGATAACATGAAGAGCTTTGTAGACCACTCCCCATCGAAAATTATACAAACTACAACCATTGAAAGCCTCTGGAAATGGTCCTAAAAGAGTATAGCAAATGAATAAACATTTATGCAAGAAAATCTATAAAATTCTGTAAGAAAAACAAGAGTCTGTAGTATGTGAACCCAGACCATTCCCTCCCGCCTCCCTTCTAGCTCAGCAAGGCAAAGACCCCGCTTGATTGGTGCAGCCGAGAGCACAGGGCTCCTCCCGTTGGAGGGCTTGCTACGGGAGAGGAGCAGGATGTCAGCACAGTTCATCCTGCACCCAGCTGCTTGTCCTTGAGCTCAAGCTCCAGGTGAATGTTGTGTTGTGATGCAATGAGAATTGCCTTCTTCTGCCTAGCCCCTGCTAATGGAATGGAGACTCTGCTTTGAGTTCCGTGTCATTGAGAATATTGGGTCCCTGTCAGCCTTGCTTGGGCTCATGAGGTGGTGGTTCCCTGCCAGAAGAGGGAAGTTGAGAAGACCTCCAGCTACTGCCCTTCCTCCGCCTATCACTAAGCAACTGAAATGAGCACGTCACTCAGAGAATTTTGCCATTGTCCCCGCCCCCAGATTCAGAGCCCTGGCTCAGAGATTTTGCCTTGGAGAGAAGTAGGCCATAAAACAGCTCCTAATCTCTTCCCAAAGGAACTTTCTTCATGTGCAACAATCTGAAAATAAAATTAAGGAAACAATTCCATTTATAGTAACATCATAAGGAATAAAATGCTTAGACCAAATTAAACAAAAGAAATGCAAGTCTTATACTCTGAAAATGAAAAAAAAAGTTGAAAAATTAAAAAATATACCTAAATAAGTGGGGGAAAACATCCCATCTTCATGAGTTGGAATGCTTAATATTGTTATAATTTGGCAAAATATTCATAGATATAATACCAAAAGCATGATCAGAAACAGAAAAAAATAGATAATTTGGATTTCATCAAAATGTAAAATGTTTGTGCTTCAAAGGACACCATCAAGAAAGTGAAAAAACAACCTGTGGAATAGCAGAAAATATTTGCAAATCATATGTTTGATAAGGGACTTGTATACAGAATATATAAAGAACTCTTATAAGTTAAAATAAAAAGACAACTCAACTCAAAAATGAGCAAAGGATATGAATAAACACTTCAAGAAAAGTACACAAATGACCAATAAGCACCTGAAAAGATGCTCAGCATCATTAGTCAGCAGGGAAATGCAAATCAAAACCATAATGAGAGATACCACTTCACACCCACAAAAATGGCTAGAATCAAAGAATCAGAAAGTAGTAAGTATTAGCAAGGACATGGAGAAACCAGAACCCTCATACATGAGAATGTAAAATGGTGTAGCCACTTTGGGAAACAGCCTGGCAGTTCTTTGAATGAGTACACACAGAGTTATCATTTGACCCACAATTTTCCTTGGTATAGGTTCAAAAGAAATAAAAATACACAAAAACTTTTTTTTAAAGATTTTATTTATTTATTTAATAGAGAAAGAGAGCACAAGCAGGGGAGTGGCAGGCAGAGGGAGAGGGAGAAGCAGGCTCCCCTCTGAGTAGGGAGCCTGATGCGGGGCTCGATCCCAGGACCCCAGGATCATGACCTGAGCCGAAGGCAGATGCTTAACCGACTGAGCCACCCAGGTGCCCCCAAAGGCAGATGCTTAACCGGCTGAGCCACTTAGGTGCCCCCACAAAAACTTATTTATAGCAGCATAATTCTTGAGAGTCAAAAATGTTAATAACCCAAATGTCCATCAGTGGATCAATGGATAAACAAATGTGATCTATCTATACAATGGAATATTATTCAGCCATTAGAAGGAATGAAGTACTGATAAGGTGCTACAACTCGGATGAATCTTGAAAACATTATGTTAAATGAAAGAAACCAGTCACAAAAGGCCAGATATTACATGATTCCATTCATATGAAATGCCCAGAATAGACAAATCTATAGAGACACAAAGTAGATTAGTAGTTGCTTGGGGCTGGGGAAAATTGGGGGGTGGATGGATGATATCTAAAGGGCATGAAATTTCTTTCTGAGGGTGATGAGAATGTTATAAAATTTACCATAATGATAGTTGCACATATCTGTGAATATACTAAAAACCAGTGAATTATACACAAATGGGTGAATTTTATGTGATGGTTAATCTTATGTATCAACTTAAGTAGGCATGTTACCCAGATATTTGGTCAAATATTATTCTGGATGTTTCTGTGAAGGTATTTTTTAGGTGAGATTAACATTTAAATCAGTAGACTTTGAGTGAAGCAGGTTACCCTCCATAGAATGGGTGGACATCATCCCATCAGCTGAAGGCTTTAAAAGAAAAAGACTGACCTCCCCAATCAAAAGAAGGAATTTTGGCAGCAGACCGCCTTTGGACTTGACCTGCAAGTCCTCCCCGGGTCTCCAGCCTGTTGACCTACCCTGCAGATTTTGGACTTGCCCAACTTCTACAGTCCCATGAGCCAATTCCTTGAAATAAATTTCTCTCCCTCTTTCTACACACGCACATCCTATTGTTGCTTTTTTTTTTTTTTTTTTTTTTTTGAGAAACCTGACTAATGCATACGATATATAAATTATATCTCAGTAAAGCTGTTGAAAGAATGAGGAAGCTCGGGCAAAGGGAGGCTAATCAGCTATCCAGATCCCACAGAACAGAAAGCGTTTCTGTCTAGTACAATGGTACCACACAGGGTGCAGTATTTGCACCCTTGTTAACTTTGGGCCGGGTGTGGAGAGCTGCTGAGAAGCTTGAGCTAAGTCTAGGACGGCAGTATTGCTGGTGTGGAAAAGGGGTTCCATATCTGCAAAAGGGACACTGAATGAGAGGACTCAAGCTCTGCAGAAGGGATGATACTCACTCAATATGTCTAGCGACTGGCATGACACAGACATTAGCCTGTTAGGATGGACTCTGGCCATATCCAGCTGGACTGGAAGAGACGTTCACAGCATCTTAATCTTAGCCCTGACCTCTAGAAGCGTTATTCTCAGGGGCATTCTCCTTTCTCATCGTGTGGCAGCTTTCTTACTTACTACTTCCCTCACTGATTTCGACAACTGATGACCAAAAGACACACATATTCCCAATGCTGTAAGAACATATTACTCTAACGTGAGAACCATTTTGTAAAGAAATTACACTTTCTAGCTTTTTTGAAACAAGTGCACAGAATGTGATATTTTCGTGCATCACCATGATCAGAATGTTGGTAGGCTTCTCCAACAAGGCAGATATGCTCTCATAGGCCACGGAGATATTTTAGGCTTGTTGCTTATACATTAAATGGCCCTGATGCCTTTCGAATGATGATGCCTGATTTCAAAAAAATAATTTTTCAAGATCTTACTCCTTTTCAGACGGTTACACTTTCAGCTGTTATGGTTACACTTTCAGGTGTTATATTTTTGTTTGGACTGGGTCCTTCTGCTGTCGGGCACTGAGAGATTAGAAACCTAGCTGGTTATGATTTTGAGTAATGGACCTGAGCTTTTAGTTCATGGCTTTTGTGTCACTGACATTGTCCACTCGGGTGCCTTTGCCTTCCTTTTCCTGAATTCCTCTTGCATGTTTGGATAGGTGAGACTTCCAGATAAAACGAATTTGCCTGTAGTTGTGCAGGATTGATGAGCTGGTGTTCTCAGGTAGAGCTCACAAGGTAGCAATCCTTTGTCACAGGCACTCCTGATCAGAGGCTAGTTTTACACACACTTTAACTCTGTTTTCGGCCTCTTGAAAGTATTTAATCTTCGGGGGAACTCACTGACATTAACCAAATCTTTAAATGCCTGATTAAATTATTTCCTACATTTATTTAATACATTATACAGAATACTGCAGTGCATAAGATAATATGGTAGTCATGGGAGATGCAATGCCCTCCTGAAATCCGCGGAAAAGAGAAAAAGAGAAAAAGATATTGATTTAGAATCTATGGACTATAACTGTATAGCAACCAGTACACTTAATGCTTGCTTTATGCTTGCTTTACAGGGCTCCCAGAATTGGGGTAAGTGAAGACCAAATAATTAATCAGACAGTTTTTTGATGTTCACTAATCAGGGAAACATGGTCTCTCTAGCCTTCTGGGGCTCATTTATCCAGACTAAAACTTATTCTCGTATTTCTTCTTTCTAGAAACAACAAAATGATAGGATGCCCTGTATATATACCTTTTTTTTACTTATTTATTCATTTGCTCATTAATCTACTCAACATAGGCCACCATATGTTGATGTGCAATTTGTATGACATCCAAAGGTACTGGGACAAGGGACAGTTTGGGCCTGAAATTTGACCTGTGCTCTGTTCACCAAGCTGCTCCCAGTCAGACAGCCACCCCTGAGCTGGGCACCTTATTCTGATCCATCTCTCCAGAGAGAATGTCTTTAAAAATCTGCCTACTCAGAAGTCAGTTTGTACAGTCTACAGTCCTATACTTGAGCCTCGATATGCGTTCCCCTTAAATGAGCTTGATGTCTAGCAAAACTTGAGATATTCTTTCTCTCCTTTATACAGTGTTGAATAAACCCTGATGTATCTGTCCTAGTCCAGCTCCCTTTTGTTCAGTATTCCTTATCAATTATCAAAAGATTGCCACTTCATGACCTCATTAATTTTATTAGGCTGCAGATAGATGACAATTTGTTTTATCTGAGTTCCATTCTACACTGAAGTTTGAAGGTGATGTATACTCTTAGCTGAGCCTTCTGGGAGAGGTCATAATCAGTGACATTTCTAAATAATTTAACACAGGGGATCACTTCTCAGAAGGCATAAGTGTAATGTGGACTTCAACTTCAGAAGGATGCAGTGGACCCAAATTCTGGAGTCTATTTGAGTCTGCTAGCTTCCTAGGCCTTGACAAATCACTACCCTTCACACCAAATTCCCCATAAGGGGGGAAATTACAGGTTTTCGGCAACATCTCTGTTGAGTGACTGCTTAGCTGCTATAATAGTTCCTTTCACCTTTAGAAGCAATTCTTTGTTCCATCTTTGAAACACTCCCTTAGGATTTTTTCCCCCTTTAAATATACCATGATATACTTATTATTGATATACTATATTGGTCCTGGACCTATTTCATGGGATATGTGCAGGGCAGGTCTAAGTGCAAATTATCTTGAAATGTCTCTAAGTAATTGAAGATTTTGAATATACCCTTCTATATATGCTCTCCCCCAAACTTCTCTTCTTTCAATAGATATTAAAATTAATAGGTAATTTAAAAAAATTTTAGCTTTAGAGAATATTCCATTAAATCATATGAATTAAATATACACATATTTCCTAAGAATAGGCATTTCATTAATTTGAACTATTAGTAAAAAAAGGTAAAAAGAGGGGTGCCTGGGTGGCTCAGTCAGTTAAGCATCCTACTCTTGATTTCAGCGCAGGTCATGATCTCAAGGTCTTGAGATCAAGCCCCGCATGAGGCTCTGTGTTGGGTGTGGAGCCTGCTTAAGATTCTCTCTCTCCCTCTCTCTCGCTCTCTTTCAAAAAAAAAAAAAAAGGGAAAGGAGAGTCAACAAGCTTCTAAGGCATTGACATTATGTCAATCTAAATTGTAAAATTAGTTCTATAAATTAGCTCTACACATGTGCATAAGATGTTATTTACTGGGTCACTATAAACAAAGGAATAAAAAGATAACACAAATTCTTACACTGAATACCTGTATAAAATACAAGGCTTAGATAGACAGTTAATAGCATATTTGAAACTTTGTTTCTTCTCCATTAATTAGCAATTAATGTACACTCCTCAGAGTGAGAGAAAAGTTCTTTTTTTTTTATTCTTTAATTTAAGAAGTTTCTCAATTTCCATCACCGGGAAATTCTGTTTATCTGTAGAACTCTATACATCTGTGCTTCTCATCTTGTGATATTGCTGAGAGAAAGATGACCCTATTCACATATTATCCTTCAAAATAGTTACACGAAAAACGTTTGTGATTTGTATCAAACTACACACTTTTACTTTCATTGTCATAACACATTTAACGCCTTGTCAATACTACTGGGAACTCAGGTGAACAGTATCTTGGCATATGGGGTAAATCTGCATGAAGTCATTTGACTTTATTATCAACATTTTCAGGGGGCACCTCAGTGCTCAATTGGTTAAGTGTCTGCCTTCGGCTCAGGTCATGATCCCAGGGTCCTGGGATCGAGTCCCACATCAGCCCAGGGAGCCTGTTTCTCCCTCTCCCCCCTGCTTGTGCTCTCTCTCTCTCTCTCTCTAATAAATAAATAAAATCTTTTAAAAATTTTTGAAAAAGATTTCATAGTCAGTTATTAACACAAATCATACCAAATGGGATTCACGCCAATTCTTCAGTCTCTTTCCTTCTGTAGGTTAGCAGAACTTGGCAGCACGCTAGAGTTCCTTAGGAAGAAGAACCTTCTACACGTGGCTCTATTCAACAAAGAGGAACATGCTGGAAGAGAAGATGCAATTGTACTGTTTTTCTTTGTAAAACCTTTCTTTTTGTTACAAAGATTGATTGTATATTGCAAAAGCAAGGAGGTAATATATTCTGGTTCTGAATTCCAAAATAAAATATGAATTCTTTAGTTATTTGGTATCATTTGTTAAGATTATTGTTAAATGACTATATGCACAAAAAAATGTTGCAAATAAATTTGCTCATGTAGCCATGCTCCCAAGTGGAAAGTTTTACCTTTTTTTTTTTTTTTTTTTACTAAAACTTTGGCTCAATGTGTATAAATATTTGGAAATGTTCTTTTGTTGCACCTTTCAAGCCAAGATTGCAATCACCACTATATTAAAATAATTAATCACCAAAGCCTGTAAGGTTGCTAAAACCCTTTTGGATAGCCAAAAGCCTTTCTCTGGGATATATTTATCATTTAAATTCCAAAAGTCCTGGTTCCCACTTATAGTGCTCTGAGTATCACAAATCCAGTAAGTTAGTTTCCATGTACTCTGTGGTCTTGTGGCAGGAGCAGATAAATAGTGTCTTCATTAGCATCACTGTACCTTTGGTCCCTCCAAGCTTGTGGGAGATTGTTACCAGATGGGTGATGTTTTGGGGTCTAGTTCTTCTGTCAATGGAAGAAGGAATCACATATTTCATGTTGGATGATGTGACATATTCTAGCAGATGCTGTCTTTTTCCTTCTACAGATGCTTCTGATTTAATTCGTGTATTAGGATAAGCCTACACTTGCTGCTTTTTCATGGTGGGGATGTCAGAAATTCTTTCTGAAGTTAGGAGATGAAAGCCTGAAAGAATGGTTTTAATCTCTAGGTTTGTTTACCAGAGGAGGATATTATGAGAAAATACATTCTGTTCATCATCTTCACACCCTATATATTCTTGGGAAGTAGAATAAGAAAACACTCTCAGTCTTGCTAATACCCTCATTCTATTCTTAGATGTTAATAAGCAAGATGTGGACTATAAATGGTGGAACAGCTAACAGAAACAGGGTCAAGGTCCTTAATAGCAAATAAATGACTGGAACAAAGCTCCCTAAACCATGTTTGTTCAACTCTGGAATCTTCCAATGGACAGACAGCACCTCCTTGCAGGGTCATCTGCAGCCCAGATGCTGGAGCAGTTAACAACTCAGCACAGCTGCCCCTGGGATTCTAGCAAACTCTCTGATATATGTGAAGCATGAGCAATGTTGCTGTTCTCCACCTTAACAAATGGGGGTAAAGGGGAGTACACCTGTGGTGGCAAAATAAGATTTTCTATGGGAAGAGGGGTTGGAGATAGGATGGGGGAAAGAGGTGAGTCATGCAAGGGACAGGAAAGTGATTGACAGATGCTTATCCATCTCTCTGTCCAGTTTACAGCTATGATTTAAAGGAAGAACTGGGGCACCTGGATGGCTCAGTCGGTTGAGCGTCTGACTTGATCTCAGCTCAGGTCCTGGTCTCGGAGTCGTGAGTTCAAGCCCCACACTGGGCTCCACGCTGGGCATGAAACCTATTTAAAAATAAATAAATAGAAAAATAAAGGCAGAATTGAACTGAATGTGCACAAGTAGATGTAGATTGACTATGTGGAATTAGATCCTGGCTCTGCTCCTTACTGTCTGTGTAACCTTAGGAAAGTCGCTCAACTCCACACAGCCTGAGGTTCCCCATTTCCATTCCTAAAGTTGAGAAATACATATTTTAAAATCAATACGTTCTAATCGTAAAAAAAATACATATGAGTACATAAATAAAATAAGGAAGTCCAGCAGTGTCCGCAGGCACATACATTTCTAACACATTTCTAAGAGGTAGTTACTGCTAGGATTGGTTATATCCTTTTGTCCCTTCAGGTGTAAGTTGGAGATAAAAATAAATGCACCATAGTATCAGTGAGAATCAAAAGGAGATAAAATACGTAAAATGTTTAGAACATTGGGAAGTTTTATCTTTCTTTTCCCTTGCTCTCTGCTTCCGTTTTTCTAACTTTACTCATTTTACTTAATCTGATGCTTGCTCACATTCAGACCAATTTTTAAGCCCACAGTACTGTGCTAGTCAGATGATGCCAAAACAGCCCAGTATTTCCATGTCCTAGTACCACAAACATTTATTTCTAACCGGGGGGGCGGGGTTGATTTTTTTGTTCAAGGGTCTGCAGGCTGGCTGGGCGTGGCTGTTTCAGACTACAGCTGGGTCATGTCTCAGACCTCTCCATCTCACTTCTTGTGGACCCAAGCTAAGTAATGACATCTACAGCAACCTGGGCATTTCCTCTCATGGGGGAGGGTGGAAGATTAAGGCGGGGGCAAGGGAAAACATGTGATGCGGAATTTTGAGAAAGATAAAGATATATAACCAGATTTTTAAATAAGTTCTGTTGTATAATGAAAGGCCCCCTTTCCCCCACACTTCCCATAAAAATGTGACATACTCTATCTCACTGCTGGATTTTCTTTAAGGGAGCAAATCTAAGCGCTAAGATCTATTCCAAGACTGATGTCAGTGAAGAACAGAAGCTGCTTGGGAAGACAAGCAGCCACTAAATTAAATATGAAAATGAGTAAGATGGTGTCAAGGATAACAGGGAGGTTTCCAATATGGAAGGATTACCACTAAGCAAAATAAGAGATAGAGGCAGGGAGTGGGTGTTTGGGGGAAAGAGAGTGATTTAGAGCCAGTGGTAGGGATATAGTGGTCCCCAACAATGCAGAAATGAAGGAGGGCAGGGTGAGAAGGAGACATATGCTAATTGAGGGAGGAGGAGGTAGCTTGGATTGCTCAAATTAGTCTTGGTTCTTTTTCTTTCCAACTTCAAAAAGAAAAAAAAAATAGAAAGGATGGGAGAATAAATGATATTAGTTGCAGATGATAAAAAGGAGAGGATTAGATATTTTTAAAAACTTGTATTGGACAACCACTTCCTAATTTTAAGAACAGTGTAATCTGTTATATTATTTTTATCCCATGCTTATAGAGAAATGAGCCATGGAAAAGAGCATGGACTCTTCTACTAGCTGACTCCACGGCCACCATTATTCAAAAGGAAGTTTCTCAGTTGTGTGATCAAGACAGTAACTATAGCAATCTTTCTTCTCTCCCAAATTGTTAAAATAATGGTAAAAAAAAAATCTAAGTATCTTACTTAAGACGTGCCTTTCCCCCTATTTGACCACTCTGTAATAGCCTGGAAAAGTCAGTTTCATCTTGGGACATTTTATGTAATGGATAGTCTATGAACGGTATTTCGAAAGAACCTACTTTGAATTGCATTGTTCTCATAAATTCCAGATCTGTGTTATAAACACACACACACCCAGCTTGTCCTTAAATTTGCAAAAAGGTAAAAATAAACTAATATATTCGACATTAAACAGCTGCTCCCTTCCAGAATAACATTAGGTATACTTAAAAAACATCTGAGGGGCACCTGGGTGGCTCCAGCTCCTGATCTCAGCTCAGGTCTCAATCTCAGGGTTGTGAATTCAAGCTCTGCATTGGAACCTACCTTAAAAAAAGCTCCCAGCATGGAGCCTACTTAAAAAAAATTTTGAATCATTTTTGGTATTACAATTGGGTTTATTCTAACTCAGTTGTCAATCTTCCATTGTATTATGAACGATTGCCTTATTTAAGATATTTCTTCTAGAATGATACATTTACTAGAGTTTTCTCTAATTCTCTCCTTTTCTTTTCACCTCAGTTTCTCAGATTTAGTCAATTACAGTCAGGGATAGCTTAAAAAAAAAAAAAAGATCTCCCACTGAAAAGTAAAATACTCATTTGCTTTCTCTTTGTTTTTTATATACATCCACAGAAATGACCATAGTGCTCATAAAACTGACCCAAAAGAAAACATTTCTTGTCTGGTTTAAAAATCTCTATAGGAGCATTTTCAATCACATAGATTACAGTATGGGGAAAGCCACACGGCTCTCTCTAGGGTAGGAAAAATTAAATCTTTATTCATTCTACTCATCTTATTTCCACTTAAAACAACTTTGATTGTCAACCTAGTTGAAATACAAATTTAAGATTCAGCATCTTAAAAAACAATTTTCAAAGGATTTATATCCCATTCCACTTCTTCAGATGAAAGGAATTTCAGAGGAGGCTATATGAAGGGAGAGAAAGTCATAAATATTTCTCAGATTTAATTATTTCAAACCCAATTTTGCATTCTTACTTACAGACAAAACCTTTAAAACAGACTTGTACTCAATTTTCACCTAGAACACTGGAAGTTGCAGTTTTTCACCAAATTAGAAGCTACTTTTAGGACTAATTTAGTATGTTTTATAATCAATCAAGCAACTTTAGAGCTTACCATCAGTAGTGAGTATTCAACAATTATTCAGAAAGATGGTGTCTATTATTCCCAACAGCAGGAGGGAAAAATGTAATCCATTAGCTCATCTTTAAATTAAGGTAAGCTGTTAGGCCAAAACTCTAAGTAAGTAGGCCTTGTGAGTATGACTGATGAAAACAAGAAACAACATTCATCATTTTGATTAGAAAAAGAATAGCATCATTTCAGGAACAAAACTGAGCTACTTTTCCACTGGCATTAATCAAGAACATTAAGTAATTTTTCTCCAGGGTATTTACTGTTATTTACATCAGAGTTATGCTCAACAAAACATCCACTATTACAAAATAAAGATAAAATACTCCCAGGTTTTTAGAGATACTGCAATATCAGATATAGTAAATGATGCTTTACTTCTATAATGTTATAGCTTTTAAAAGGTCTCACATACATTATTTCATTTAACCCTTGAAAGGATCTCTTTCAGGTAAAATTATTATTAACCTCTGCTCAGAAAGGTGCACTCTTTATCCAGATAATAACTAGCAGATTTTGTTTGATTCTAGGGCTTTGGATTTCAAAACCTGTGCTAGTTCTGATTTATCACTTTGCATTCCTGATTTTATGAACAGACTTTCCCATCAACCACAATAGTAGGTTAAAAAAGATCGCCATAAAACAGGATAATTTATACTTGGTAATTTTTTGTATCCTTAATGCTCAGCAACGAACAGTTGACCCATCATTAAGTCATATTTCTGTGATTTTTTCAAAATCATGAAAGTCCTTTGGGGTGCCTCAGTGGCTCAGTCAGTTAAGTGTCTGCCTTCGGCTCAGGTCATGATCCCAGCATCCTGGGATGGAGCCCCGCATGGGGCTCCCTGCTCTGCAGAAGCCTGCTTCTCCCTCTCCCACTCCCCCTGCTTGTGTTCCCTCTCTCGCTGTGTCTCTTTCTGTCAAATAAATAAATAAAATCTTTAAAAAAAAGAAAAAAATCCAGTATAATTAACATACATTAGTTTCAGATGAACACTGTAGTGATCCAATGATTCCATATGACACCCGGTACTCATCACAGCAAGTGCCCTCCCTCATCCCCATCACCTATTTCCCCAACTCTCCCCACCTCCCCTCTGGCAACCATCAGTTTGTTCTCTAGAGTTAAGAGTCTGTTTTTATGGTTTGTCTCTTTTTTCTTTGTTTCTTTGTAAAATACCATTTTTGTTAAGGAATGCCTAGGTCACTCTTGGCAACTATATCAACACATTACAATATTTTCTTCTCAATGTACAACAATCAGCACAAACCTAATGACAAAATAGTTTCCTATGTCTTTAAGTACAGATCTGTTCAAAGCTACATAAAGATGCTTTTAGAGTCTTCACACTAAGGCAATTTAGAATTCTAAACTGTGTTAATCTCTCTAAATTCCATCTTTTACCCCACCGCTGACCTGAAAATATTCAGTAGAATGTAGTACTTTAGAGAGAAAATTCCCCAAAGGTGTTTCCAAAAATTCATTAACAGTATGGTCATAGTTAAAAATGTTCTTGAAAACCGAATGCCAAGTAGAAAAACATTTCTAATCAACATTGCTGAACATGGACATTTTTACCTCATTAGCTAGTCACTGGAAGCTAAAAACTGAACCTCGTTCCAATTTTTTTTACTTTAGGGAAAATAGAATATGTTGGTGAAAATTTGACTGAGAAAAATGGGAGATTTTTTTTAACCCAGTACATTTAGGAAAATATATGACCAAGTGTGTTACATGTTGCGTGTGTCATTGAAACTGCCTTGTTAGGACACAGGAGAAGAAGAGGAAGCCTACTCAGGCCAGCAACTGATGGTCTCATTTAAACTCTTCTGTCTTGGGGCGCCGGGGTGGCTCAGTCAGTAAGCGTCTGCCTTCGGCTCAGGTCATGGTCCCAGGGTCCTGGGATCGAGCCTCACATCGAGCCCCACATCGGGCTCCCTGCTCAGTGGGGACCCTGCTTCTCCCTCTCCCACTCCCCCTACTTGTGCTCTCTCTCTCTCTCTCTCTCTCTCTCTCTCTCGCTGTGTCTCTCTCTATCAAATAAATAAATAAAATCTCAAAAAAAAAAACTCTCTTATCTTTACCTGGGGTTCCTGTGGTAAAAGAAAGTGAGATAAACTTATCTTTCTTATCATTTAACTCTAGAATATTATGCCATTTATTTGTGTTTTTTTTTTAATTTCAGTTTAGCAGACAAAAAAATAAATAAATCCCCAAAGAATAAATATCTAAATTTAATCTAATGGAACATGTTTTAGTTATGGAACATAGTAAAGAAATGAAGGTATTTCTTTTTATAAGGTTAAAATATAGTAGAAAGACCAAAAGGAAAACAATTAGGGACTGCAAATTAAATCACTGTTCAAAAACAAGCCAAAAGTCTTAGAACTCAAAGTGTGGTCTTCTACCAACAGCATCATTAGAATCTCCTGGAAGTTTACTACAACTATAGGATCTCAGGCCTCATCCAAGACTTGCTGAATTAGAATTTGCATTTTAACAAGACCTCTAAACAATTCTTATGTACCCTGAATTTTGAAAAGTTATAGAAAGGCCTGTTGAATGCCTTAGATAATTCTAATGAATGGTTTCTACCACATGACTTATGAAGTTAATTTAGCCCAAACCTGTTATCAAGTAGGGACACATTCTTTTTTTCCTTTCAGATAGCTAAAACAAGCCTAAATTTGCTTTGTATATATTTAATTCTTTCTCAAATTTCCAATATATTAATACCTTTATTTATGGGAACCAATTTTGTTTTGCCAAATAAAAAGAGTCCAATCAGCTGATTTGAGAAAAAGGATTTCTAGAAATAAACACCCTGGTTTGAAAAGCACCTTCATAAATTAAAAGTTTCATTCTCATTATTGAGAGCTAGTCCTGGCATGTTATAATGAAATACTTTCTGTCAACTGTGCTTATTTTGGGTGGGGGGGGGGGGCAAGTTTGAACAATAACCATTCACTTGCTTTTATTACTGCTTATCCTCTTTCTCTTTTAACAGTCAAGAGCAACCCTTCTTTAGGGGACACCTCAGATAGTAGAAAGTCCGGGAGATGGGGATAGTCCATTTGCACTCTGTGATTTCAAAGGCCGAAGACAAATGTTAAGAAAAATCACAGATGAGAGATGTGATCATGAAGATAATGAAGAAAGAATGGGACAAGAAATGTCACCTGGGAAATGTCAGAGATGGCATATTGTGAACAAACTCAATGCATAAAGCTGCTTAAAAATAAAGCTGTTTGGGGGCACCTGGGTGGCTCAGATGGTTAAGCATCTGCCTTCGGCTCAGGTCATGATCCCAGGAGCCTGGGATAGAGTCCCGCATCAGGCTCCCTGCCTGGCGGGGAGCCTGCTTTTTCCTCTGCCTCTGCCTCTCTCTCTCTCTCTCTCTGACTCTCATGAATAAATAAATAAAACATTTTAAAAAAAATAAAGCTGTTTTCCTAGGTGCTATGTGCTACATCATCTTATTTTACTAGACAACTTTTATTCTGAATGGTAGTTTTGTGGTTATAAAACTACGAAGCAAAACTTGCATTGTAGTCTTTGTTTATGAACAGAGTATAGCAACTTTAGCTTTGAAAATGCCAAGTTTTAGCACTCACTACTGTTTATTCATTCAGTCCTACACTCATTTCTTCAATAAATCTTCATTGAGTAAACTATGTTCCAGGGACCATTCTAGATGCTCAGAATAAATCAGTAAATCAAACAAAGACCACTGTCCTCAAGGGGCTTGTGTTCTGATGGGAGAAAGAGGGATATAAAAATAACCTATAAACAAAATACATAAATAGTTGCTAGAGGATTCTATTATCAACTAAATTGGCAATCCACTTCCTTTCAATTCCACATGCATTGAGAGTAAGTGTGTGTAAACAGCGAAGGGAGGAATGTGGACAGACAGTACAAGACAATGGAGAAACCAGGAGTTGCTCTTAAAGAACAGTAATTGAGTGAAGGGGAAACAGCAGGAACACAAGTAAATATTATAAAAGGCAGATTCTATCAAGTAGTAAAAAAAAAAAACATTACAAAGGGCTTCAGGGGACTTAAGTGAAGGAATTTTTTATTTAAATAAATGAAACGACAAGAAATGAGGAAATGGAATATTCCATCAGAGAAAGGAAGTGCTAATTTTAAAGAGCTTAAATAATGGATGTGACAGGTTGTGCTTAAAGAAAATATTTCAACTGTATAATAAAAAAAACATTTCCCAAGTTGAAAAACATATTTTAAAAATCTGGCTGATTTCAAACTTCAAAGAATGAAAGCTCTGAGCTTTGGCTAATCCAAAAGGAATATTTATATAAGGTTTTATAAATGGCCGGTATCCTTGTTTTGAGACGATTTCCTTTCCATTATGTACCTTCTACGTTCGCTGTTGGTATCACTCAGCAACTGTGTTTTTGTGAAGTGTAAATTCAAATTCAAATTTAATTTTCTTAGTTGGCTTAGAAGTTGTTTCATTTGTTAGTGAAATCACTTTTGAAATATAGGGCACTGTTAGGTAAAGGTGGAGACTAGCAGTTTTAAGCTGCCAATCAAATAGAAAACCAAGGTCTAAGAGGATAAATCAGCAATAAAGGCCTCCATTGTTAGGCTGATGTTTTCTTAAGGGCTCCAAGAAAAGATAAATTCACTCTGATTCTCTTAAGAAAGGGGGCTTACCTGATTCTTTTCTTTTCTTTTTTTTTCCCCTAAGCAACAGATGGAGAAACAAGGAAAGTCAGTGTAGGGACCATGGAGAAAACTAAATGTGCACAGGAAGAGTACAGAAAGACTTTCTGAATTCCAAGAGGCGATGAATGAAACAATAAATATGAGGCCAATATAAAAATGGTATTGAGTAGGGGGTGCCTGGCTGGCTCAGTTGGTAGAACATGTGACTCTTAATCTCAGGGTCATGAGTTCAAGCCCCAGGTTGGGCGTGGAGCCTACTTAAAATAAAAAATGGTACTGAGTATTAACAGTTAACTTTTATATGGTGCTTCACAGTTTACAAATGTTTTTCACATGCCATAAGGTATCTAAATCAAAATTACTTTCATCAATCATTAATTACCTCTTAATCACTATTATTCATAAAATAGGCTCAATTTAATTCCACTGTCACTTGTGGCTAAGGCTTGAACTGTGGCTGTTTCGAGTTCTTTCTTGGGATGGAAGGACGGAAAGAGACCTCTGAACTGCCTCATCCATAAAATCTGATACCATGCAATAATCTGAGGAGCAGAGAAACAAATGGATATGCAAAAGTTCTTTCAATTGCAGAAAACCTAGCCCAAACTGATTTCCACCAACATGCCTCCTGCTCTCTGGTCCATTTAAAGGTAAGTCCAGAACTGAGTTTAATTGTCTAGTCTCCCTGCGTTGGGTCACGGTTCCCTCAGAACCAATAGCTATAGCCAGGCAAAGGACCCCAAATGCCCTAAATTGTCTAGGCTAACCCCAGGTCAAATGCTCCTTCCCTGGAGCTAAAATAGAAGGTACAGAGGTAGAATTCGCATTCTGTTGCTGTAAGAAGGGAAAATAACTCACAAAACAACACATGTCTACTGTAAGTTAGGAGCAAAATGTTGCAAAGAAGAGGGTTTCGTACCTTGCTACTGTGTTCTTTCCAGGGCTAGTCTGTTCCTTCTCTAATCCAAAAAGCTCCCTGTGATTTATGAAATAATTTCATACCTCTTAGCCTGATGTTTTAGGTCCTTCCCAACCTGGTCATGCCAATTTATCTAACTATTCCGATCTCCAGCCCAGCAGAACTGCTCTGGGCTTTTATTTCTGCTGCTTTCTTTATAAAATGCTTTTTCTTTGCATTTCTGCCTATCTTAAGTATACTGATAGTAGAATAACTGAGGCAAATGCCATGTGGTTTTATAAAGGTGAAAGTCTGTCCTCCTTTCAATACCCAAAACTGTAAACCTCTCACATAGTACCCACCCCATTCTACCTGAGTCACAGTTATTTCTGGATCTATCTACCAGAGTCTCTATTCCTCACTGAAGGTGGGGCTTAGATCTCAAACATCTTTGCTACCTGAGAAACAAAGTACCTTACACTCAATAATATGGATTTTTTTAAAAATAAATAAATAACCACGGAATATTCAGGGAAAAAGCAACTCATCCTAGGTCTTCTCTATTTAGGTAGAATGGTTTTTTTGTTTGTTTGTTTGTTTTACATTGGAAACAAAGTTTTAGCAAATCAATAATTCATTTTTTCATTCAGCCTTTCATTTGTTCAAGCTTTGACCACTGCAAACTGTGCCAGGTACTATGCAAGGTGATAGAGACATGAAATTAAATGGCTTCATTCTCTTCCTCAAGGAACTCGTGGCTTACATGGAAAGATATACGAGTAATTACAGTCCAGTGGAATAAGATGATGTGGGAACACAGAAGAGTAAAGGATGAATTATGTCACAAAAATTCTTACCAATCTTCACAGGAAAAAAAAAAACATTTGAGTTGGAAAGAAAGGGGCAGGAGAAGAGCAGGCATAAATAAAATCAAAGAAACAAGCTGTGTTTAGAAATTGTGACAGTTTAACATAATCAGTGTTGAGTCAATTTAGGGGTGCAGAGGAAAATGAGGTTGGGAAAATTTATCAAAGCCAGCCAACAGAAGGCTGGATGTTATATTCCAGTCACATGTTCTACCAATTGAGCCAGCCAGGCGCCCCCTACTAAATGGAAGGCTGTATGTTATATATATTTCATCATGTAGGTCATTGAGCATTAGCCAAAATTTGAGGCTGGGGATTGGTATCAGATTTACACTCTAGAAGGTGACATAATAAGGATGGACCAGGAGTGAGAAAGAGACCCTGGAAGATGGTTAGAAGGTGAGTATAACTTTGAAGATTCTAGCCTGGAAAACAGGATACATTTTAATGTCACCATCATTCATTGAGGCAGGAAATATTAAAAATAACAGACTGGGCGGGTAGAAAAAAATGATCACGTTGAATTTGAGGTTCATGGAACCTTTAGGTGGAGGTATCTAACAGATGAAATACACAACTAGAAATCATTACTACTTTACGTATTTCACCACTGGTTATGGGCCTAATAAAAATCAAAATGTTTTAAGGGTAAAACATAAAAGTATACAGTATTAAATGCAGTAAAAATCTTGTACAATGAAAATTATTATTGTACACTGTCAAGGTAGATAAAAATATACTTTGCCATTTGGCTTATTTGGTTTACATTTTAAAAATGGAGAAGGAGATTAATAAACTGATGACTAAAGTGAGTAACTTTTCATGTAAGTTTGATCCAAGTTGTTTAGGATGGTAACTTCAAATTCCTGGACCGGACTCTTACCCAGTTAGTGAAGTTCAGAGGAGCTGATATTTTGAAAAACATTTTCCAGTCCTTTCTGTTGAGACTTTATTGTGTTTTTCTTTGCCTTTACTCTCCGGAATTTTATCCCAACTGTCACTTTCTGTGCACCACAAAAAGCTACTCAGTAGTTTGTTTGTTTAAAAGAGTTACATTAGTACTAAGATATTTCTCAGAAATCACTGAAACCACAAGAGATTTCTTTGGGTTTTTCTGAAAAGTTATATTAATCTCAAACAATACGGTAAGAAAGTTTTATATGCAGGTTATGTATCAGTCACCTTTAAAGTCAGAATGAGAAGCTCTCATTTGAATGCTTATACACACTCGGGAAAATAATTTTCTTACATGTTAAAATTCACTCTTGAATACTTGAGCCATTGGCAAACATTGACAACTGGGCTCGCAACTGTTCTAGACTTCGCTGAGGACATTGTGATGGCAGCCAGAGCTGAAGTCTAATGTGGATTTTATCGGGTTTGCCAGCTAATTAAATTTAAACAAAAAAAAAATTCCTAAAATAGAATCCCACCCTACAGGACATTATACTCACTTGTAATATTTAATTAGATATGATGTCAGTTTAAGGATATGAAAAGATGAGCCACAAACTGGGAGAAAATATTTGTAAAACACATATTTGATAAAGATTTCTATGGACATATACAACAATAAGATAACAGCCCAATTAAAAGTGGGCAAAAGATCTGAATGGACACTTCACCAGAGAAGATATACAGATGACAATAAACATATGAAAAGATGCTCAATATTATATCATTAGGGAATTGCAAATTAAAACAATGTGATACCACTGCACACCTGTTATAATGGCTAAAATCCAAAGCACCAACACCAAATGCTGGCAAGGATATGGAGTAACAGGAACACTTATTCATTGCTGGTGGGAATGCAAAATGATAGAGCCATTTGGAAAACATCTTGGCAATTTCTTACAAAACTAAACATGCTCTCACCCCATAATCCAGCAATCACACTCAGGGTGTTTACCCAAGTGAGTCGGAAGCTTATGTCTATGTAACAACCTGCATATGGGTGTTTATAGTAACTTTATTCATAATTGCCCAAACTTGGAATCAACCAAGATATCCTTCAATGGATAAACATTGAATGATAAATAAACTGAATGGATAAACAAACTGGTATGGCCACACAATAGAATATTTTTAGTGATGAGAAGAAATGAGCTTTAAGGCACAAAAAGGAATCTTAAATGCATATTGCTAAGTGAAAGAAGACCATCTCAAAAGGCTATGTACTATATAATTCCAACTATATGACATTCTGTATAAAGCAAGAGGGAGCAGGAAGGAAACCTGCGGGGTGGAGCGGGGGCGGGGTGGAGAGGAAGGGATAAGTAGGTGGAGCACAGAGAATTTTTAGGGAAGTGAAACTATTTGTATGATACTATAATAGTGAATAGTGAATATAATGCATTTGGCAACACCCACAGAACTGTCCAACACAAAAAGTGAACCCTAATATAAACTATGGACATTAGTTAATAATAATGTACCAACATTAGTTCATCAGTTATAATAAATATATCACACCAATACAAGAAGTTAACAATAAGGGGAATACTTTCCCCTTGAGGATAGCAGAGGTAAAGTATTTGGAAGCCTCTGTACTTTCTCTTCAATTTTTCTATAAACCTAAAAATGCTCTAAAAAATAAAGCCTATTAAAAACAATGATACAAGTGACTACATTATTTGTCCCCTAAGAAACAAACAAATGGTATGAGAATGTTGATGAATTCCATAAGAATTCTAACTAACAGTGTTCATGAAGACTTCATAGAGGTAGTGAGCTTTTTTTAAGGGGAGGAGGGGCAGAGGGAGAGAGAGTCCCAAGCCCTCTATGCTGAGCATGGAGCCCAACTCGGGGCTCGATCTCACAACCCTGAGATCATGACCTAAGCCAAAACTGGACCCTCAACTGACTGCGCCACCCAGGCACCCCTTGGAGAGAGAATCTTAAGCAGGCTCCACACTCAGCATGGAGCCTGACACGGGGCTCAATCTGACAACCCTGAGATCATGACCTGAGCCGAAATCAAGAGTCAGATGCTTAACCCACTGACCTACCCAGGTGCCCCAAGGTAGTGAGCTTGAAGTTTTGAATGATGAACTACATTTAATGAGAACCATTAAAGCAAACAAGACATATTTTATCAGGTAGCACTTCATAAACAGAACTTTGTGTGGAAAGATTGTCATTTAGACTGCATTGTGTTATACTCTATTGAGAGAAAAAGGTGGCATAGCAGGGAATGACAATATTTTCTTTCTTATATAATTTATTCCAAGGTAATCATACTTTTCCTTGTTTAAAAGGCTGCAGGGATGGGGGGGGCGCGCCTGGATGGCTTAGTCAATTGAGTGTCTGACTCTTGGTTTTTGGCTCAGATCATGATCTCATGGGTCATTAGATCGTGAGATCCAGCCAGGCATCCGGCTCAGTTCTGGTTCTGGGCTCAACAGGGAGTCAGCTTGAAGCTTCTCTTCCTCTCCCCCTCCCCCACTCATACACACTCTCCCGCTCTCTCTCTCAAATAAATAAATAAATCTTTTTAAATGAATGAGTGAATAAATGAATGAAGGAATGAATGAATGAATGAAAGGCTTGGAAAAAATAAGCATACTAGGACTATTAATGAAAGTTTATGAAGGTGTTAAAATCAACAAATTCATCTCCCCCATCTTGGAAATATTTTTCCCTTTGCCAGTGCTGATGTATTTACTTACCATGATATTTTTCTCTTACTGTCAAAATTTTCTAATATGTGAGCTATATTCAATTCTTCAGCACCAAAACTTTATTATTTCCCATGCACCTATCTCTGCCTCTTTAAGACTCAGTCTCAAGAATTACTTCAATGGTCTCTTTTGTCTCAAACTCAAGGTCTTTCCTCCATTCTCTCTCTCTTTCTCTCTTTTTTTTTTTTTTGACACTTTTTGATTTCTTACCCCTATTGACCACATCCATTTTTCTTTCTTTTTTTTTTTTTTTTAAGATTTTATTCATTTGACAGAGAAAGAGGGAACACAAACAGCGGGAGTGGGAGAGGGAGAAGCAGGCTTCCCGGGGAGCAGGGAGCCCGATGCGGGGCTCGATCCCAGGACCCTGGGATCATGACCCGAGCTGAAGGCAGATGCTTAACGACTGAGCCACCCAGGCGCCCCTGACCACATCCATTTTTCTTGTAAGCTTCTCTATACCCAGATTTCAAACATCTGGGATTCCTCTCCTCTGATTCTAGTAATGACTATCCTGGTGATAATACCTGGACGGACACAGTACCCTCCTCCCATTACCAGATTGCTGTGCTGTGAGTATACAAGTATGGATACAATCTGGTGGAACACAAGACCACCTGGCCTATTTGCTATAAGAAGAGGCATAAAGCACTAAATGGGAACGGATGCTGGCTTAATAAATGTGTGGAGGTAGGTAGCATAGGATCAGGGGATAGCAAATGCAGAAGCATGGTAATAATAACCCATAATACATCAGATACTGGCTGAGAATTTCAGCAAGTCTAGAGTTTAAAAGTAGATACAAAGTTGAAAAACAGGAGAGCTGAAAAATAGATTGAGGACTAAGTTGTGAAAGGCCTTCTTTATTATACTAAGGTTTTGCCTTGTAACTAATGAACATAATCAGTGCTCAATAACTACAACTTTAGTACTGATTCAAAGAATAAATCTATAGACCAATTAGGATGTATTGAATATTTGAAGCGAAAAATAAGGAATGGTCTCTGATTATGAGAAATTTGTTATCGGGTGCCTGGGTGGCTCAGTCAGTTAAGTGTCTGCCTTCGGCTCAGGTCATGATCTCAGGGTTCTGGGATCGAGCCCCGCATCGGGCTCTCTGCTCAGCGGTGAGTCTGCTTCTGCCTCTCCCTCTCCCTCTGTGATCTCTCTGGCTCTCACTCTCTCTCTCAAGTAAATAAATAAAATCTTTAAAAAAAAAGAAATTTATTATCTAATTGTAGGAAGCAGTTATAGAATGAGAATAACATAAAATAATACTAAATTATACAGGGTATTGAATAAGTATGGGAGAAATGAATAGTAATCCATGTGTTGATAGTCAATATGTATTATCTCAAGTAAATGATTTAGACTTGAATTAGGTAGGCCTTGAGAGTTGAGCAGAATTTGGTTAGAGTCCAAATAAAAAGGAGAGCATTTTACATAAGTGGAGAATCTCAAAGGCATGGAACTGTAAACTGACTGCACGTGGAAGGAGAACAAAGCCTAGCATTTGGCCTGTATGAACACCACAGAGTGCTGGGAAACATGATAGTCATTAATGGTTGTGGTACTGGCCCCACATGATCCCCTTCTGATATTTATCAGCAAGCTTCAAAAAAAATTGGAGATAAATTGCAAAAATTTTGATAAGAATCAAAATTGAAGGTAGTGAAGACACAGGAGGAATGAGCATAAGTATAGGATGCTATCAGTAGAACAGAAAGAAATGAGGCAAAATTTAGGATTGTTTAGAATAAAACTGAAGTCACTTTAATATATGTTCTTATGCCTCATTTAGACCTTTTGTAATATGCTAAGGGCAGAACACTGGCAGATAAAAGTCTTCCTTGTGTGTCATGTTGACCTCCCTGAATAAGTCTCTTATTATCTTGCCTTTTTTGTCACTATGGTATACTTCAGTTTGCATGATTTTCTTTCTTCCACCTGCCTATTCTGCTCTGTATGTCATTCTGCCCCAGGAATAACCTGTCTCCTCCTCTATGTCTATTCAAGTCCTGACCATTTTTTAAAAGATTTTATTTATTTATTTTAGAGAACGAGAGATAGAGACAGCCCGAGCAGGAGGGGCAGAGGGTGAGGGAGAATCTCAAGCAGACTCCCCGCTGAGCAGGGAGCTGGTCACGGGGCTTGATCCCAGGACCCTGAAATCATGACCTGACCAAGAGTTAGACGCTTAACCGACTGCACCACCCAGGCACCCCCAAATCCTGATCATTTTTAAGGCCCATCTGAAGTCATACTTCTATTTACCTTACCTAACAACTTCTCAGAACTCTTAGTGTAAATTAGAGAAGTTCCCTTCTGAGTCAGAGAAATGCTCTTTTTGGCTATTAAATATGGTCAGAGGAAAACCCTTGCTACCCAAAGTCATTTTACTTGGTGTTATTAAATTTGTTCTTCCAGCTCTAAAGATAAAACAAAAACAAACAAAAACCAAAACAAAACCCAAAGTGGAGATATTCACATCTTTCTTAAGGACTTTTCTCAATTCCTTTTCCTTCTTTCTTTCTCTATCTTGCCTTCCAGAAAGATTTCCCTTATTTATAATCCTTAACACTCCAAGGTCCAAGATCCTCTAGTATATACAGAGGAAAAAGCCAGTTTACACGTGTTGCCTCTTGACTTTCTAGGCTTGATTTGGAGGATATGCCAGGAGTGTGGGTTCCTCCGAGTGATTCTCCATGTTCCTGGGCCAACTTCTCAAGGGAATGCTGCTTCCTTCCCACAAACTATAGCTGAAGTATAATTAAGGGATTGGACATAATTTCATGTTCCGTTTTTCTCTACTCTCTACAAGACCACAACCTGAAGCTATATATGCATATTGGACGTCTCAGAACGTGAGGTAATTTAATTGCGGTTGTGAGAAATAAACCTAAAGATGTATGCTTTATGCATATTTCAATATAAAAGATTCTGAGATATCACACACATCACAGGAAATGTCGTACTGAATACATCCTCCTTCCTGGCATTTCTTTTCTCTCCTTAGGCAAGTTCTTATTTGTAAAACAACCTCTCGATTCAAGTCTCCTGATGGCAGATTATGTCATGAAGTCTGAACAGTCCCATGTAGAACCATAATGATACTATGGCCACTAACCATGGGTGGCTACTGAGCACTTTCAATGTAGCTAGTCTCAGCTAAGAAGATTTAAGTGAAAAATATCTACCAAATATCAAAGACTCAGCACATGCGCACAAACACGAGTATAAAGTAATTCATCATTTATACATTGATAGCATATTGAAATAATATCTTGGATACACTGGATTAAATAAACTATATCATTAAAATTGATTTTACCGGTTTCTTTTTACTTATGTTAATGTGGTTATTAACAATATAAATGTGTCTTGCTAAAATGTTATATATAATTCTATTGACAAAGTTGGTCTTGAATACTAGAAAGAAAGAGCTTTTGCTAGACGGAGTTGGGGATAAGTTGTAGGGAGAGGGGGAAAAAAAAAGCCTCAGTAGGAGAGTTGTGGTGATTTTAAAGTTCTAATTCCAGCAGAAAAGCTTGGGCTAGATCTCTTCATAACACAGTTCAGTTGAAGGCATGGGCAACTCTAAGGCTCATCCTATTATGGGGCCTACCTCACCTGTGTGAATCACAAAATTTTTAAAAAGCCTCCCTATGATTATGACGGAGTCATAACCACATACCTGCTGAGCTCCAAAACACAAATTTTACTTCCCCCAGACAATGTTCCATAAAGCAGGGACTGCATGCTCAAATGCTTGTAGGGGCTAGAGTGGTAACTTCAGTGAGTCAAGGGGACCAGGTGAGCTCTGTGGTAAACCGGAAAACACATTTTGCATGAAGAGAAGCAGCTGGTGCTCTCTCCAGGCAATTTTTACCATGTGGGAATGTTAGCCCTGTGTTCCCAGACCTTCTGATATTTTTGGAAAACCTAGAAATCGAGATTTCTATGTGACCTTTCCTTAATTCATCTTTTAAATAATATTGGGTACAGTATACAACCCATATTGGAGCCATTTATACTTGGGGGTAAAAATCTGTAATCTGTGGCCTAAATTTAGAGAGGAAGAATAATTTTCTAAACAGTTCCATAATTTTTCGGATTTGCAACAAAGTTACAATGAAGCCAGAATTTAACGTAGGAGGGCAGGGCATGTGACTATTATTCGCCTTCTTTATCTCCCTTAGGAAATTTTGAGGACAGGTAGGCAGAAAAAGGGGCAGTTTCTTACAGTCACATATTTCTTTTTTTTTTTTTAAGATTTTATTTATTTATTTGACAGAGAGATAGAGAGAGAGCACAAGTAGGCAAAGAGGCAGGCAGAGGGAGAGGGAGAAGCAGACTCTCCACTGAGCAGGGAGCCCGACGTGGGGCTCGATCCCAGGACCCTGGGATCATGACCTGAGCCGAAAGCAGCCGCTTAACCGACTGAGCCACCCAGGCGCCCCATAGTCACATATTTCTTAATAATTTTTATAGATGAACTATTTCAGGCATTCAACAAAATTCGATGAAACAATATAATGTATGATCATACTCATCACCCTGGATAAGGCATAATACTTGACAAATGAGTAAATTGGTACAACCTCTATGGGGGCCATTTGGCAATATTTATGAGAATTAAAATGTGTCTATCCACTCTGTATTCCTCTTCTCAATAATATTGAATTATACCAATTACTGCTTCTGCCCTAAGCTATTACTATCCTGAATTTAGTGTTTATAATTCCCAGACTTTTACACTTTTTGAGATATATTCATAAATGATATAGTATTATTTATAATGTTTTAATATTTACCAACACGATAAAATTTCTTCTGAAACTTACTGTTTTTCCTAGATGCCCCGTGTCTTTTCTCTTCTGTGTTTTAAATTTTTTTGTAAAGATTTTATTTATTTATTTGAGAGAGAGAGCAAGAGAGCATGAGCCAGGGGAGGGGTAGAGGCAGAGGAAGAAACAGACTCCCTGCTGAGCAGGGAGCCCGATGTGGGACTCCATCCCAGGACCCTGAGATCATGACCTGAGCTGAAGGCAGACACTTAACCGACTGAGCCACCCAGGCGCCCCTCTCCTCTGTGTTCTATATGCCCTTTCTGCATCCACTTTCCCCACCGAGACCAAACGATGGTCCCTACTGTTTTTGGTCCTCAACATTATGTTCTATGGAATTTATCCATTTGATATGTGTGTCTAGTTCATTTTAACAGCTGTAGAAAACACAATGCATTTACTCATTCTTCCGTGAAGAACCTTTAAGGTTTTTCCCATTCTTTTTTTAGTATATGTGCTGCTGAAGTGAGCACAAAGTTTTCCCAATTCTTAACCACAATGCTGAGACTTTTTTTTTTTTTTTTTTAATATTTGATTTATTTGACAGAGAGAGCAAGAGAGCACAAGCAGGGGGAACAGCAGACGGAGAGGGAGAGGCAGGCTCCCTGCCAAGCAGGGAGCCTAATGCGGGGCTCGATCCCAGGACCCTGGGCTCATGACCTGAGCCGAAGGCAGATACTTAACCATCTGAGCCACCCAGGTGCCCCAATGCTGAGACATTCTTGTACACGCTTACTTCTTTCTGCGCACGTGGCAGGTGGTTTAGGGCAGTGATACTCAAAGTGTGTCCCTAGACCAGCAACACCGGCATTACCCAGGTACTTGTTAGGAATGCAAATTCTTGGGTCCTACTTTCATGGAATTGGGAATTCTAGGGCTAGAGCTTAGCAGTTTGTGGGAGAAGAAGCCCAGCATATGATTCTGTTGCACACTCACATTTAAGAACCACAGCTCCAAGGTATAAGCCTAGGAGTTGTATTGCTGGCTCATGGCCTATGCATATCAGTTCTTTATTATAGATTTTAAAAGTTATTTCCAAAGTGCTTAAAGCACTGTATAGGCAGGAGGCTTTATAATACCTGATAGAGCAGTTAGAAGATAAATCATACCACTGTGTTTTAGTAGTTAAAACTGTAGTTTTAGCACCTTATAACATAAAGAATAATGGTACAAAGTCAGAAGAATGGAAATAGACCTAAATATATTTGTAAATTTAGTATAAATAGACCTAAATATATGTGTAAATTTAGTATATTTGTACATTTAGTATAAATATATTTAGTAAATTTAGTATACTTGTAAATTTAGTATAAATGGGGGCACTTTAGAAAAGATTAATTTTTCACTGAATTCTGTTTAGACAACTGGGGAGACATGTGGAATGAGATGAAATGGAGTCCATTCCTGGGTAAATTCCAAATCAATAAACTCAGGAGCTTGATAGACAGGTTGTACGTGTGTGCGCATACACGCATATGTGTGGAACCAAAACAGTGCTCAGAGAAAAGAACATATGGAGAATTCTTGCCCTGAGTGAAGAAGGCCTTTCGCCCCACATCAGGCTCCCTGCTCCGCGGGAAGCCTGCTTCTCCCTCTCCCACTCCCCCTGCTTGTGTTCCCTCTCTCGCTGTGTATCTCTCTGTCAAATAAATAAATAAAATCTTTAAAACAAAACAAAAAAAAGGCCTTTCTCTCTCTGACATAAAATTCAGAAGGCATAAAATAAAATTCAGTTTAAAAAAAAACAACAACACCTTATAAGTGGCAAAAAAAAAAAAGGCAAGGTGAAAATATTCAAATTACACACCTGGGAAAAATGTAACTCATATCACAGACAATGGGCAATTCACTCTATGGAAAAATGAGCAAAGGATATGAAAAAAAGCTTCTTCTAGAATAAAACACAAGTATCTCTCCAACATGTGAAAAGATACCCAAATGGGTTTGTATTAAGAGAAACAAATTCAAACAGTGACACAAAATTTGCACCTACTTGCTAAAATCCAAAATATGCTATGTTCACAAGGCTGCTGGAAAAGAGTAACTTTTGTGAATTTTTAGTGAGAGTCAATCAGTACAATCACTAGAGAGGCTATTTAGCAGCTTTTATCAAAATTAAAATGTATATACTCTTTGGCATCATAATTCTACTCCTAGGATTTTATCCTAAATGTATATTGCTATGTGTGTGAAATTGTTATGTACATGATTATTGTTGTGAAATTATTTATAGTAGTAAAAAAGCAAACAACCAAAGTTCCATTAGTACAAGGCTGATTACATAAATCATGGTATAGTCACACAATGGCATACTTTGCAATTGCTAAAAAATAAAAAAGGACCAGGAAATACTTTATAAATGGATTAATATGGATTAACATGGAAAGAACTTTAAGATGCAAAAGAACATAGAGTATATGCTACAAGAAGGGCATAGAAAATTCATTCCAGGTATATTTTTATATTTTTATGTTTGAAGTATGTGAATATGTTACCAATTCAAAATCATATGTGTCTGTGTATATTTGAATGGATTTGCTCAGATTCTGTATTAGAGAAATCAACTATACTACATTCTATTAATATGATAATATTTAGTTGATGTCTAGCAAAAGGGTTTTATGTTGATAGTATAACTACCATATTCCATTTTCTAAGATTCATTTGAGAATTTTTTTCCTTTTCTGCATGACATTTTTTTTTATTGAAGTACAGTTGACATTCAGTGTTACATTAGTTTCAGATGTATCTGCATGACATTCTTAGTGATTTTTTTTCTGCTGCTATATTACATGAAATATATTCCAAAATACTATTTGTCTACTGGGAATTCTTTATATAACTCTTCTGCCATCAGTGAAATGATCTACCTTACAGAATATTTTCACAAGTTGATTTATTTCCATTTATTCTTAAATATTACTTCTGATTAAAACCAGGGCTTTGACTTGGATGCCCCACTTTTTCCCTTCCATGTTCAAAAAAATCTTCCATATTCCCAAATCATAGTTCTCCTTGGACCTCTCCCCTCATGCTCTGGCCCATCCCCTTTCCATTGTTCCTTGCTACCAGACAGCTAGATTTCCCCTTTATACACACTGAAAGATTTATTGTGATTTCTAAAATTTCTTATGTTGAATTCTGATTAAATTATGAACCGAAGTAAAATGGGTAAACATCTCTTTTTAAAAACTTGTGATTTTAGGGGCACCTGGGTGGCTCAGTTGATTAAGCGACTGCCTTTGGCTCAAGTCATGATCCTGGAGTCCCGGGATCAAGTCCTGAATCAGGGTCCCTGCTCAGCAGGGAGTCTGCTTCTCCCTCTGACCCTCCCCCCTCTCATGCACTCTCTCCCTCTCTCCCATTCTCGCTCTCTCAAATAAATAAATAAAATCTTTAAAAAAAAATAAAATAAAAACTTGTGATTTTATCCAGGATTCTCAATGACTAACCTCAGTTGCGTCTATTTACTTTAAAGCAGGCGCATGGACTGTTTAGATCTAACAACTGATTTTAACCCTTCCATTCTTGATAGGCTTCCACTTCTCTCAAGGAATAGATGCAGGTACATCAACAAGTTTTTTTGCGGCTTCCAGGAGTCTACCAATACATCTGTCAGGATAGCATTCTGTGACATTCTGTGACGCCTCCTCTCAGATCTTTGTTCAAATATTAGTTTCTCAGGGTTACACGCCCCCATCCTCCTATTCAAAACTGATACTCTTTCTCACTCCCAATTCAGGGATCACCAATCTACCTTATCTTTTATATAGAGGGGTGTGTATGTATCTTCATTCTTGTGTGCTTTATTAAAAAATTTAAATTTATAATAGAAATATTTTCATGTAAAGATATAGATACACCCATTTACTAGATAGAAGCTTCATGGGATCAGGATTTTTTTTTTTTTTTTTTTTTGTCCACTGCTTTATCTCCAAGTATTTAGAACAGTGTCTGGTACAAGGAGGCATTCAATGAATCTTTGTTGAATGAAGAAAATGTAATTTTTCATGGAATCCAAGAAGCTTAGGACTTCAAGTTGTAAACTCAATCAGAATACATCTTAGATATAATTTAAAAATGGACCTAAAATCTCTAACTTAGAAAGTTTCAATTTTATCATTTCTTTGATAACTATCCATTTTATAAGAAATGTCAATGAGAAAGTCTGTTCCAAGCCTGGACCAGCCCAGGAAAAGGACAAAGAAAAGAGGAGTCTTGGAGGAAAAGCAAGGCTGAAAATCAACAACAACAGAAATACAAATGGACATCCAAAGCTTTATAGGATTATCACCAACAACAATAATACCAACTGTGTGAGAAGTACTTTGGTTACCATTTTTCTAAATGTCCTCATCTAGATAAAAATGTGCTCGTGTGCCTACTGACTGAATATCTATCGCTTGTTTTCAGTTTTCGCTGGAGATATTTGAGGGGGGGAATTCCCAGCATGTCTGAAGACATCATTGCAGGATATCCTCCTCTGGAATCTTGAACCACTCATTTTATTAAGAGAGTTTCAAACATTTCTGTTCTGGGTTGTAACTAAAGTTAATGAAAGCTAGATTTCCTTGTGAGGATTTGCTAAATTCCCTCTGGCCAGATGGCTTCTATATCCTGGGTTTCCTTCCTATGCTGATCTTTGATGATGCTCAGCTGCGTAGCTCCCCTGCTATTTAACCTTGCCTCATCACGCTGTCATCCTGCTACAAGGGATTCTTCAAGGATCAACCCCCACACAAATCTTTTTACATAATTGCATCCAGAAATAGAACTGAACTACTATATGTGAAAACAATATTAAGCAAAAATTTCATGAAATAGAGTCATAAGAAGTGTACACTTTTTATGGCAATTTGTTTTTTTTTTTAAGATTGTCCCATCAGAATCTTAACCCTTGTGAATAACGATTACTAGTGTTGCGTGTAGAGTTGTAGAGTGCGTGGCAAAGTGCTTGGCTATATAGTTCTTATTTTTAATATCGTGTCTCATTAAAGAAAAAATTTTTTTATATCTGGCTCAGTTTATACATATAACATATGTATAATTAATGAATATGCAATTTCTAAAACCATGCTATTAACATGGTTAATGAATGCTTGTTGACTGATAGAATGAATAGTTATTTTATAAAGTTGGCTTTTTTTTTTTCTTATTACAACCTAGTTATCTCTGCTTCAGCTTTCAGCAGTCACCCTTCACTTTACCATAAATAGCATCATCCTCAACAACTGAGTCTTAGAAGACTTTCTCCTCCCTTGATATTTCTAGAATCACCAAGGAATGTTTACAGGCTCCAGGATTATTCCAGTTATCACTTCTACCCAGTGCTCCATTCCTTGAGGCAGACTTTGTCTCCTTTCTACTCTGGATCTCCTCCTGCAGGCTGGAAACTTCTTCCCTCAGGCCATCGCTGCTCTCCATTTTGGTATTTCATTCCAGCATGGGCCCAGAATAGTCCCCAACTCCCCACAGCAAAGAGCAGCCAACATGATTTAACAAGATTCTACTAAAGTTTTGGGTAGAAAAAAAGAGGAATACAGTGAAACACATACACAAAATTGGATTAAACATATAAAATCTCTCAGCTATGCCACAGTTCCTCTTAGATAATTCTCAGCTAAGCAAGCTTCCCCTCAGCTATCATTACAAGAACCACCACATCACCCTCCCTGTATCTTCCCACTAGGGACTTCAGACCACCACTCTCAGATGCCCCCAAAAAGGGATCTTGAGCAACTCTTCCCAGAACAAAAACTATTTACAATATTTATTCTTGGAAGAACAGGACTTTATTGTCTTTAACCCCTCTCCCCCATTCCAGAACAGGATATTGGCTTTAACTTTGCCTAGCATTAAGGCCAATTGGCAGCAACAAAACTATCTTCCCCCCAAAAAGAATGCATCATCCATTTGTGAGAAAAACTACTTGCAGCTTTGAAATAATACTGACCAATTCACACACACTCATACCCACATATATGTTAAGGTCATCAATATGACCAAATAGGAGTCTGGTTTGTTATACATCTGGATCAATGTTATACTCTCTGATCATGTGGGGGCATACTCTTATTTTCTATCAAGATACATATTTTAGGTGTATATTTTCAAATATTAGCAGAAGAACATGTCTTTTTTTTAAGATTTTATTTATTTATTTGACAGAGAGAGATGGTGAGAGCAGGAACACAAGCAGGGGGAGTGGAAGAGAGAGAAGCAGGCCTCCCGCCAAGCAGGGAGCCGGACACGGGGTTTGATGCCAGGACCCTGGGATCATGACCTGTGCCCAAGGCAGACGCTTAACGACTGAGCCACCCAGGCGCCCCCGAATATGTCTATTCTTAAGAAAATGATAAAATAAGAATTTTATGAGTATATTTTCAAGCCTCTTATTTCAAAAGGAGTTATAGTAACAATTATTTCAAAGTATTTGAAAACCTTGGGAGGGAATGTCAGGAACAAACAAGCCAGCAGCTAGAAAATCTACTGTACCGGTATTTCCAAACATTGGCTGTATTTCTGAATCATCGGGAGAAGTTCTGAAAAATAGTGGTACGCGGGTCCTATCCTCAGTGATTCTGATTTGTGTGGGGTGTATCCTAAGCATCAATATTTTTGTAAAAAGCTCTCTAGGTGATTCTAACTGCAGCAAAGATTGAGAATCTGCATTACAAGCATCCGGTGGGAGGAGGGGGGCGATGGGGAACAGGACTATAGACTGTCCCTCCGAATGTTGTCAGTAACTCACAAGTAAGTGCAACAAAAGCACTTTCTGCATTTGATCAGGAAGACACATTCCCCCCTCCCCCAGAATTTGAGCAAAAATTTACTTGTGTTGCTCTTCCCAGAAAAATTCGATCTTTTAACTATGATTTTTTAGTTCATGTCTAAATCTATAATTCATCTTCTTTTTTTAGAGAAAAAAACACTTTTAAATTTTACATTTTAAAAGACTGATCTAAAAATAAAACAATATGTTCCACTCTTGATCTGGTGGAATTGAACATCTTGGCCAAAAGAGTTTAACAACAAAAAATTTGTTTCATTTTGTATGAACGTAACTAGTAGTATTTGTTGAATTGGAGACTCTTCAATGGGGATTTATTTTTTTTTTTTTAAGATTTTATTTATTTATTTGAGAGAGAGAGAATGAGAGAGAGCACATGAGAGGGGGGAGGGTCAGAGGGAGAAGCAGACTCCCTGCCGAGTAGGGAGCCCGATGCGGGACTCGATCCAGGGACTCCAGGATCATGACCTGAGCCAAAGGCAGTCGCTTAACCAACTGAGCCACCCAGGCGCCCTTCAATGGGGATTTAAATGTTGAATTTCTAACTCATACCCAGGGAACATCTTAAAATTTCACAAATGAATACCATTTGCAAAATTTAAAGTTACTCAAGCTTTTGGTATAGTAGGGAATTGGGGATAGATGACATAGGAAAATGCTAGTTTATTGTACACTCTGAGATATTTCATCTAATTTTCCAGAGTCTAAGCTGTAACCTAGAGAGCTGTGCATTATTGATATGCATAGTAACATACACTGACCAAACTTCAGAAATACCCAGATTAAAGTGTACATTGATAATATAACTTAAATATTAAAAAGGAATTATCTTACCGTAGGCATTTTCCCCCTTCAGAGGCAGTTTGGATGGAACCGAATAAGAAATTAGTTTTCGTATTAAAAGTTTATCTAATTATCTAGAAGTATTTATCCAGTTTTGTTTTGCCATCTGCTCTTAATTAGGCTATTTTACAACTCTGTAAAGGTTGTAAACTAACTTGTAGAAGTCTGATAGCAATGCCTATTATTCCTGGCTAATAAAAATTAGCAATGAATTTGAAAATGAATTTCTCATGTTAAGAAGCATTATTCCTTTCCATAGGGAGCATTACAACTCAAAAGTTTTAGCTTTTTATTGATTTATTTTTGACCTGTATGGCATTAATCAATTGTATTAGTCTGGGTTCATCAGAGAAAGAACCAACGGAATGGAGATACACACACACACACACACACACACAGAGGGAGAGAGGGAGAGAGAGAAATTTACTATAAAGAATTGGCTCACAACTATGGAGGCTGAAAAAATCTAAGATCTGAAGTTAGCAAGCTGGAGACCAAGGAAAGACAATGGTACAGTTTCAGTCCAAGTCTGAGAGCCTGAGACCGAAGAGAGTTGTTGGTGTAAGTGCCAGTCTAAGACCAAGTTCAAAGGCAGGAGAAAACCAATGTCCCAGCTCAGAGACACAGGCAGAGAGAAAGAATCGGTGTCTTAGTCTTTTATGATGTCTGGGCCTTCAACTGATTGAATAAGACCCACCCACACTGGGGGGAGAAACCTCCTTTACTTGGTCAACTGATTCAAATGTTAGTCTCATCCAGAAACACCCTTACAGACACACTCAGAAATAACATTTAACCAAATATCTGGGAACCCCAGGGGTCCAGACAAGTTGACACATAAAATCACCATCTTAACTTGTTATCCATGCACATCTCCTTGAACTACACTTACTCTCCAAATAAAGACAAGGCCATACTCCACCTAAGATCAAACAACTCTCCTGCATACAACCAGAAATGCATTAATATCTTCCCCAGAAGAGAAGGTAATGCCCTTGAGTGATGCTTACTCTTCTCCTTATTATCCCATAACTTAAATATTGTGATGTAAAGTTAACAATAAATATTATGATATAAAGTCAATGTATCTTACATTACATGATAAAAAAATAAGAGTGGGGAAAACAAAAAATATATACGGAAAATACCTTTGTATGAATTTTTGTATATATGCATACATATACATATATGTATACACACATAAAAAAATATTTATAACAAAACCAGGAGGAATACTCATGACAATTACAGTCCTTATTTCTGTAATTGGTCACATGGTCATAGCTGGTATTTATAACTTTCATTCCTGTAGGGTCCGGGCCTTTAGCAATCCTGCCTGGATTGTGTTAGTATAGTTTTCCATTGACCCTAATCACAAGGCATGGTAACACTAAGAGATGCCCTAAGAGAGCTCCTGTATTCCAGACATTCTTCCTCACATTCACTGTAGAATAATAATCCAATTTCCCCCTTGGAAGTGAGGATCAATTATTCCAGTTGGCACAGTAACTCCCTTCTTTGCTTGTTGATTCAGAGGCATGAGAACTCTAAGGTGGCTGGGTGGCAGACTTAATTTCCAGTTCAATGGAATCATTGTTGTGTCTCCTGGTGGAAGCATTTCTCCCTTTGGAATCAAGACTTCTAGGCCAGAGCAGAGCATGAGGTTGCAAGAACAGGAAGCAAAGGTTTTATTAGTGGGCCACTAGGGTTAATAGTGGTGTCACTCCCACTTCTACTCCTGGATTCTTGTCTATGGAAGAAAGAGCACCATATACTGGGCACTGATTCAGAGTGTGTATACCTCCCAGACAACCTTGCCTCAGCCCTGCAAGGTATTGCCACCTAGCTAGCACTGTAACTGAGTCTTCCAGAGGCCATTCCTTTGTTCTGTCAAGCCAGCTGCTTCAGGATAGGAGAATAATGCCAGAGAATTCCACGAGCAGGAGCCCATTGTCACAATTCTCTGGCTGTGAAGTGAGTTCCCTGATCAGAAGCAACGCTGTGTGGAATACCATAATGGCAGACAAGGCAGAAGCACAGCATGCAGGGAAGCCAGATTCAGGTTAAGTATCTCTTCCAGCAAGAATGAAACACTGACTCTTCCACAATGGGCGATGGTAGAGGTCCATGTTGCTGAGCTCATGAGTAATCTCCATCCCTGCCCCTATGGCCACTTTGTTCACGAACCCCTTGGACAATGAGAGGGTGGCTGAGGAAAGAGGCTGACTACTATCCACAGAACAAGTCCTTCCATCCACTTGATTATTAAAATCTTCCTCTGCTGACGTAGCAGCTGACACATACACATACCCTCACAGATGCACGCAGAAATAATGTTTAACCAAATATCTGAGTACCTCTTGGTCCAGTCATGGTGACAAAATTAATCATCACACCAGTTGGGCACGTAACTTCACAGTATTTCCCCACTGTTCTTTCATCTGATCACCATGAATACTCTGGTTTGGTTTTGTTTATATATTTTTGAACCCCAGTTCCTTTCAAGTTTGGGTACTAGTTAATGAATCTTTGATGTGCTCCCCCATATATGAATTTATTTTCTGAACTTCTAAAAAACCCTGAGAGTTTTGGAGGTTTCACTGAAATGTCCAAGGAAGCAAAGCACATATTTTCTTTCCTCTTAGAAAGAATACTCTGATGAATCATTGAACACTACATCAAAAATTAAGGATGTACTATATGTTGGCTAATTGAATTTAAATTAAAAAAATGAAAAGAAAAAAGAATACCAAGCAGTAATAAATTTACTGACTCTTGCTTCTTTACTATTTTAATTTTTCATTATATGCTTTTATTTTCTATCTCTTAAGTTTGGTTCTGCTTCTGGTTTGCATAGGATAGCAAGAAACGAAAATCTGGTTTCATGATTTGACCATTAAAGATCGGTCATGGGTAGAGACCCAGATTTGTTCTCTGATAGGGGAGAGATAACAGATTATCTCAGTTACTGGTCTTTTTTCTTAGTTTATTTGTGAGTTCAAATCAATTAAGAAAATATTTCATGCTTGCTGGAAAACAGAACAGTACTTTGGGATCTGAACCAGTGATTTGTGTGTGTTGGCGTTGAATTTTGACCTTTGTCTTAAGTTGTGAAGTAAAGTTGCAAAGTCTGTGTGTGCATCTGTGTCTGTAATTGAGGAAAGGCTTTAATTCTCATTGTGTGAGTGTGAAATATTTTCCTGCTCCAGGGGGTATCAATATATTAGATAGAAATTCTCAAAAAATAAATAAGGTCTGTTCTCATATAGAAACTAGTCAACATGGACATAATTCTAGCATTCCTAGAATATAAAGACTCAAAACTTCTGATATTTTAAAAATGTGCTTTTTGAAAAACAAACAAACCTTTCTCACCAAAACTGTTAGCTAGGAGGCTTTTTTTTTTCATGTGATTAAATTAATGTCAATGAGGTGAATCTTGAACAAATCAGACCAATGTGACAATTTTGCATTAAAAAATCCTCAGCAACCCATAATTTCCCTGTCAGTATACAGTAAAACTGTAAAAAGTATTTTTATAATATTTGCATTTGTTTTCTCTTGAAGAGAAAAGAGCTTCCCAAGCATCATACAGAGATCTACTAATTAGAAAAGCTAATGTTATTCCCATAAAGTCTTTTTAAAGCTTGTCTACTCAGAGGTCCATTTGTGCAATCCATAGCCCTAGATAATTTCTAAGTTAGAATACTGAAATATTGGTTACCAAACAGTTAATTTTGTGTGGATAAATTGTTATAAATATATTTCACAGACTGTATACCCTGCAGGAAGGCTCTGGAGGTTTAGAATGCCCTCACTGTGAAGAATATTTTCTCACCTTTATTGGAAGACAATTTCCCAAGGATCTCTTTCATTTCTGTATGTTTACAAGCATAAACACTGGCTACCTTTGCTCTGGATCATCTTTCCAAGGATATTTGTATAACAAATGGACTTGGAAGACAGTGTTTCTCTCCACAGCTAGGGACAAGGTTGTTTACAGTCCAGATTAATAAAGTTAATGTCACCTTCAAGTAAATCTCATTTCATTTCCTGGGAGCCTGTTATAAAAGATTTGGGTTTCCTAAACTCCATGTTCTATAATGCAAACTCACTGTATGCACAGCATCCACCTCGCCCCTCTCCATTGGTCCCTCCAGAAAGTGGTAGGTAGGGCCAGCTGATGTGAATGTGATGATCATGCTGCTTGCATTGTTTGAGTAATAAACAGTCTCTTGTCTCTGACCCAGGAGTGTTGTATGTTCTGCAACATCCATGAAACTATGGCAGACTAACTTGTTAGCAAGTAACATCTTATTATACCTTATAAGATAATGTTACAATTCCTGCAAACAATCAGGAAACCAACAAAACACCTTCCACACCAGTATTAAAGAGGGAGAGGGAAAAAAATTGATTAGTGAGTAACCATTTCATATTTGCATGCATGAGAAGGTAGCCTGAAAGTGTCTACAAAGGCTGGATAGAATTTCACACATATTTATACACTTAAGTGGGAAAAGAACAATTAACACTTCTCAAATCTTCTTGGGATATAAAATGATACATCTGTGATTACCTCCTGATAACCTAAGAGACAATCCTGAACTAATTCTGAAGGTGTTGGGAGCTCCAATCAATGGTCAGAAGGACTAAGACTTTGCACCGTCATATCAAAAGTTTGAGCCTTTTATTGAAACAATAATGTGTCAAGGAGACACTCTAAGGAAGAGAGGTGGGGAGGTGTGCTTGATCACCTTACCCCTATTCAACCCGCAGGGGAAACACTGATCAAATCCTCATGACATAGTTACACATGTATCTCAATAAAGAATATTACCCTTCTTCAGTAATTAATCACATAGGACTGAATGAATGGATAAAGGAATCTATTTTGTGATTATATATGTTTTGTTTGGAATATTGATTTTTTTTAAAGATTTTATTTATTTTACTTGACAGAGAGAGACTCAGTGAGAGAGAGAGTGTGCGTGCACACGAGCAGGGGGGAGAAGCAGAGGCAGAGGGAGAAACAGACTCCCCACTGAGCAGGGAGTCCGATGCGGGAGTCAATCCCAGGACCCTGGGATCATGACCTGAGCCGACGGCAGACGCTTAACCAACTGAGCCACCCAGGAACCCCTGGAATATTGATATTTTGGATGGGTATATGAAAGCCTCTTAATCTTTTTTTATCTCTAACACTTGGTTTTTTGTTTTTTGTTTTGTTTTTTTAATTAACATATAAGGTATTATTTGTTTCAGGATACAGGTCTGTGATTCATCAGTCTTACACAATTCACAGCGTTCACCATAGCACATACCCTCCCCAGTGTCTATCACCCAGCCACCCCATCCCTCCCACCACCCACCACTCCAGCAACGCTCAGTTTGTTTCCTGAGATTAAGAGTCTCTTATTGTTTGTCTCCCTCTCTGGTGTCGTCTTGTTTCATTTTTCCCTCCCTTCCCCTATGATCCTCTGTCTTGTTTCTCAAATTCCTCATATCAGTGAGATCATATGATATTTGTCTTTCTCTGATTGACTTATTTCGCTTAGCATAATGCCCTCTAGTTCCATCCATGTCGTTGCAAATGGCAAGATTTCATTTTTTGATGGCTGCATAATATTCCATTGTATATATACACCACATCTTTACCCATTCATCTGTTGATGGACATCTAGGCTCTTTACATAGTTTGACTATTGTAGAAATTGCTGCTATAAACCATTCAACACTCAGCTTTTTACAGACTGAAATGAAATATTCTTTAAATAGTATCTTTTTTTCTATAAGAAATCCATAAGACTGGTTCTCATACTTCAGAAACAAATATTTTATTAAATCTTTAATTTTAATGGAAACAATTATTTTCATAGGTTCATAGGAATCTTTGTATTTTAATTGGGATATCATTGCAGAAATCACTTGTGCAGTCAAGACCACGTCCTGTTGGAGAATAATCCAGTGTAATCAGAACTAAAAGCCCACAAAGGAACAAAGGTTGTAATTTGAGTCTGAAATCAGAGTCCATACATTGTGTATGTGTTTATTCACACACAAAAATAAACTCAAAATAGATTGAAAACTTAATTGTGAGACATGAAACCATAAAAATCCTAGAAGAGAACACAGGCAGTAACTTCTTTGACTTTGGCCACAGCAACTTCTTTCTAGACACATCTCCTTAGGCAAGGGAAACAAAAGCAAAAAACAAAAAACAAAAAAACTATTGGGACATCAAAATAAAAAGTTTCTGCACAGTGAGGGAAACAGTCAAGAGAACTAAAAGGCAACCTATGGAATAGGAGAAGATATCTGCAAATGGCATATCTGATAAAGGGTTAGTATCTAAAATATATAAAGAACTTATACAACTCACCACTCAAAAAATGAATAATCCAATTAAAAAATGGGCAGAAGACACAAACAGATGGCCAATAGACAGACGAAAAGATACTCAGCATCACTGATCATCAGGGATATGCAAATCAAAACTACAATGAGATATCACCTCACACCTGTCAGAATGGCTAAAATCAGTAACAAGAAACAACATGTGTTGACAAGGATGTGGAGAAAGGGGAGCCTCTTGCACTGTTGGTAGGAATGCAAACTGGTGTAGCCACTGTAGAAAACAGTATGGAGGTTTCTCAAAAAGTTAAAAATAGAATGACTCTATGATCCAGCAATTGCACTACTAGGTATTTACCCAAATACAAAAACACTAATTCAAAGGGATACATGCACCCTGATGTTTATAAAGCATTATCAACAATAGCCAGATTATGGAAATAGCCAACTGTCCATCAACTAATGAATAAAGAAGAATGGTGTGTACACACACACACACACAGGAATATTAATCAGCCATAAAAAAGAATGAAATCTTGCCATTTGCAACAACATGGGTGGAGCTAGAGAGTATTATGCTAAGTGAAATAAGTCAGTCAGAGAAAGATAAATATTATATGACTTCACTCAAATGTGGAATTTAAGAAACAAAACAAACAGGCAAAGGGAAAAAAATAAGAGAAAGAGACAAATCAAGAAATAGACTCAACTATAGAAGACAAACTGATTTACCAGAGGGGAGGAAGTTGGGGGGATGGGCTAACTAGGTGATATGGATTAAGGAAAAGAATATATACATATATATTTTATATATTAAATATAGATTCTATATATAGATTTTTTAATAAGCATGAATAATCTATATAGTGGCCTATGTGAATTCTTATGGAGTATTCTATTAAGTTTTAACCTATTTACAAACTATAAATGAAGCAAATTATTTCACTTTGTCTCTAGGACTTTAATTTGGTAATTCACCTGGTTTCATTTAATGGCTATAAATGTGATATATTTTGCAATGCTGAGATTCAAAGATTCCATAGATATATAATTCCCTGAACTTATATAGTTCACTAAAAAATGAAATTTCCCCCCTAAATCCTTTCAAAGACTGCTATAATTTTGGTGCTCTAAAGAGCATTAGAGGGCGCCTGGGTGGCTCAGTTGGTTAAGCGACTGCCTTCGGCTCAGGTCATGATCCTGGAGTCCCTGGATCGAGTCCCACATCGGGCTCCCTGCTCGGCAGGGAGTCTGCTTCTCCCTCTGACCCTCCCCCCTCTCATGTGCTTGCTCTCTCTCATTCTCTCTCTCTCAAATAAATAAAATCTTAAAAAAAAAAAACAAAAAAAGAGCATTAGAATAATTCGTAGTTATATATCTTATGTAATTAATTGCAAATAAGACCTAGATATCACCATTATAATCCCTTGATAGCCATTATTAGTTTTTTTAAGTATAATTTATGAAGATAATTTTAGATACTTAATTATTTTTTAAACTTTTAATTGGCATTTAAATGGTTTGTTATTTGATTACACTCCAATTTCATAAATTTAGTAAGGATTTTATCTTTATAACTTTATAGCTATGATGGTTAATCACTTTGAAGATTTTTTAACTATTTAAAAATTGTATTTTGGGTTTATGGGATGTGAAAAAAATATATCAATAAAGGTAGTAAATCCTCTTAAAGAAAACAAAGTATAGAGTTTTAACTGAGGATGGGAGTTTCAAGGCAATTCAAATGTCAAGAATTTTAGATTTCATATCTAAATTCAATCTTTGGGAATTATATTTCATTGGCTTATGGGAGTCTGGCAAGATACACAGAAAACTCCCTCTCGGTTTAGGAGGGCTGTCCTAGGAATAGGGCTGGCTCTCAGAGATGACAATCTACAACTTAAAAAAAAAAAATCACTGGCTCTTGGAAAAATCTTATTTCTAGGAAGAAAGAAGTCAAATAGCTTGAATGTGTATGTGTGCACATGCATGTGTTTTAAATGTAATGCCAATGAGCCAAAAAGTGAATTTATCATAAATATGAGTTTATCAAAAAATGCATTTTAAAATAGAGACTTTCATGACATTTAGGTTTTAAACAATTCTCATGTTTATTCTATTTAATCAAAATATTTTTCCATATATACTCTTAAATGTTCATGCATTAAATCATTCTTAATAACAATTTTTACATAATTGTGTGCCATGAAAACTGCCCTAATCACTCTGGAAGTCAGAGATAGTTTTCAAATAAAAGTATAAACATTGGAGTAGGAAGAATATTTTATGAAAGTATAATTTTTTTTAAGTTTTTTTTTAAAGATTTTATTTATTTATTTGACAGAGAGAGACACAGCGAGAGAGAGAACACAAGCAGGGGGAGTGGGAGAGGGAGAAACAGGCTTCCCTCAGAGCAGGGAGCCCAATGTAGGGGCTCGATCCCAGGACCCTGGGATCATGACCTGAGCCGAAGGCAGACGCTTAATGACTGAGCCACCCAGGCGCCCCATTTATGAAAGTATAATTAACTGGATTTTGTTGTGTAGTCTTAGGAGTCACTTTTTTTTTTTCCTCTTTGGATATAAAAAAGTGAGTTAAAGTTTTGAGATTCTCCAACCTGTGGGAATTTGATTAGAACTTTCTACGGCCCCTAAAGTGAAAGGGATGATTTGGGTCTTTTTTCTTCATTGCATTCTCTCAGTGAGAACACCAGATCATTTCATGTATACTTGCTTTTTAAAAGACACACAGTGGGGCGCCTGGGTGGCTCAGTTGGTTAAGCGACTGCCTTCGGCTCAGGTCATGATCCTGGAGTCCCGGGATCGAGTCCCGCATCGGGCTCTCTGCTCAGCAGGGAGGGTCTGCTTCTCCCTCTAACCCTCTTCCCTCTCATGCTCTATCTCATTCTCTCTCAAATAAATAAATAAAATCTTTAAAAAAAAAAAAAAAGACACACAGCAAAAACAGAGCTAACAACCTCAGAAACACAGAAAGGAATCTAATGTCTCCCTCATTATTCGGATCAGAGATCAACAAGCAGATGGATCCTATATTGAATGCGGTAAATCGCGAAACCTGCTATTTTTTTTCTTCCAAATTTCTTAGGCTTACTGCACTGTCTGCATGCACTTTTATAGCTTAAAATGATGGTCTTAAGAAAATCTAAAGTTTAAAAAACTTTTTGTAGTCTATACTTTTTGAGATAGTTAAGAACGTACAATTTATTTATTAACTGATTTTTAGTAAAATGTTACCTTTTATGTTTAGTATTTTTCTTAACCTGTTGGGGGTGCCATACCGTAGACTGGGTGGCTTAAACAACAGGAATTTATTTCTCACAGTTGCGGAGGCCGGAAGTCCAAGACCAAGGGGCCAGCAAGGTAAGTTTTATTCTGTTTTCTTGGCTTATAGGAGTTTACCATCTCACTGTGGGCTCATCTGACCTCTTGCTTGTCCACTGAAGGAGACAGAGAGAGCACTCTGGTCTCTCTTCCTTATAAGGACATCAATTCTATTGGATTAAGGTTAAATGAGGTCATAAGAATGAAGCCCTGATGACTTCTTTTAAAGGCCCCATCTCTATAGACAGCCACATTGGGGGTCCGGTTAGGGCTTCAACATATGACTTTGAGGCAGACACAAACATTCAGTCTATAAAAGTATTTTTTTCAGGTATTTTGTACTCCAATACTCATTAATTAAAAGAGAAATTTGTTTTGCTTGGATACTATTGAGGAGGTTATAAGAGAGTGCTCTGTAGAAAAGTACTGTTGACACAAATCTGTGGAGAAGTCTCATGTACACATTTAAGAGCAGCAAAACTTTTCCCCTGTAATCCAAAATTCCTGGATTCAAATTCAAGGGTTTACACTGAAAAATGTTGATATGTCATACCTCCTAGTGTTATTAATCCAAGACTGATATCTACTAGTTATATATTTTTTAATATCGTGTAATTTTAGAAAAGATGTCAAAAGTTGTTGAACATGAGTCATTCAAATGACAGGAAAAGAATTCTGTGTAGAAAAAGAATTCTGTGTTTCAACATTGAGGCATAAAGATATAATAATAAAGACTCTACTCTTGGCTCCTCTCTCCCTGAACCCTATTTTAAAACTCACTGCTTCCTCCCCACATTTCTATTCTGATTTTGAACAAAGTTCAGGCTCAAGTATTAAATGTGCAGTGAAGGCAAGAGTATTAGTCAAGGTTCAACCAGAGAAGGAGACCAGTGGGCCATCATATCTATAAGCAAATATATGCCTTTTTGTTTATGTAATTGTGGGGGCTGCCTACACAAGTGAGGGGCCTGTTAGGCAAGCAGTCAGGAAAAGAACATCATGAGCCAGCTGGAACCCCGGGGCAGGAGTGGAGGCTAATGACCACAGGTGGGAGGCTCTCCACTCAGAGAAGCCCTGAGCATATTTTAAAGGACTTCCAAAGAATTGCTTCAGGCCCATACAAGATCATCTCCTGTTTGACCAATTTAATTAGCAGCTTTAATCACATCTGCAAAATTCCTTCACAGAAGAATCTAGATTAGTGTTTGATTGAATAACCAAGTGCTGCTTTGTGTATGTTACAAAGTGGTTTTAACTCCTGATTCTTCCACTGATCTGCATGTAACCTTAAGCTGGTATTAAACTCCGACTTTTAATTTCTACATCTGTGAAATGAGAATAAGATCTGTATCACAGAATTGCTATGAGGATTAAAAACTTACTACAAGTGATAGTTATTGCCATTATAAATTCATAGTTTTAAAAGAAATTTGATGTATGTTAACTAATTTCTCATTGTTATCCTGAAAAATATAATGCTTAATATATACTCTTTGCTACTGCAAATAGAAAAGGATAGCAATTGTATGGCAATAAAATATTAATCAATAGCAATAAAAATTGATAAATTGCCACAAAAGGAAAGCTTTAAAAAGCATATGCATATGGGATGCCTGGGTGGTAGTCGGTTAAGCATCTGACTCTCAGTTTCATCTCAGGGTCATGATCTCAGGGTGGTGAGATCGAGCCCTGAGTTGGACTGTGCTCAGCTTAAGACTCTCTCTCTCTCCCTCTCCCTCAGCCCCTCCCCACTGTGCTTATGCTCACTAGCACACTCTCTCTCTCTAAAATAAATAAATAAATATTAAAAAAGCATATATATATATATACATATATATAAAACACAGAACTTGAGCACATGAGCAACTGTTTAAGTATCTAAAACACACATTCACAGCAAATAATTTTTAACTCTGGAAACTAGAGTTCAGGTTTTCAGAAACGCCATGTGATGGTAACTATAATTAGAATAGTTTGCTTTATAAATCATACATTCAAAAAAGATTTCAAGTATACCCTCTCTCTTTGATGCTTTTCTAGTATGTTTGCTAATATAACACATGTCACTTTTCATTCAAGAAAAGGAGTAAGATAAAAACAGATTTGATGTAATGAAAATCATAGTTTCAATTAAAATGTTAGTTTACCCCCAGGTTTTCCCAGGAAGACGGTAGCTAAGGAACCAGCTGTCTCCAGAACCCTTCCCCAACTTCCTTCCCAACATACAAACATACATATAGTTTTATTAATGTTTTAAAATACTACACTTGATGTCTTGCCTCAAACACAGAAATCCCAACAACAATATTTCAAAACTGCCGAAGTCTATCTTACTATAAGTTAAGAAGAAGCACAGTATAGCAGGGACATGAGACAACAGTGAGAAAAATATTGTAGAGAACGAATTTTCTCTTTAGGAAGAAAATGTTAATTTGCTTCTGTATGGGTGGATTTGAATGTCAAGAGCTAAGAGGGTAGTGGGTCTCCCAGGGGCAAAGGGTATTTATTAATTCATAGTTGTTGTTGTTTTTTTAAGATTTTATTTATTTATTTGACAGAGAGAGACATAGTGAGAGAGGGAACACACGCAGGGGGAGTGGGAGAGGGAGAAGCAGGCTTCCCGCTGAGCAGGGAGCCTGATGCGGGGCTCAATCCCAGGACCCTGGGATCATGACCTGAGCCGAAGGCAGAGGCTTAACGACTGAGCCACCCAGGTGCCCCTAATTCATAGTTTTTAAACTAAATATTCTGTGACTCATCTATGACTGATGTCAGATGAAATTTGCTATCTAGAATAACTCAAAAAGCTGAATACAATACAATACAATTCAATACAATACAATACAATACAATACAATAAACAAAAATGAAATGGTAGCATTAGAGAGCAACCAAGGCAGCCCAAACTGAAGGGACTCAGCTCCTAGAGAGTAGGAAAGAGCAATGATCCTAACACCAGATAGCTCAGAGAGGGAGCTGAGGAGCAGCCCCACGGGCTTGACCCATGGGAAATAGTGCAAATGATCAATGGAGTATGGTGTCCCCATGAGACAGAGAAGTGGGTAGCCAGCAAAGGTTCTGCCCAAAGTCAATAATGACAACAGCAACAAAAGAGCAAGAATGGGGGGTAGGAAGATGAGGGGAATTGCCAAGAAAATATCACAATTCTTTGCCTGGTTTTCAGAACTGAGACAGTTTTCAGGTTTGGAACCTACTGACTGGGTCCTAGGGAGCCCAAGGAGGAAGGACTCTGTAACAGCACATAAGGGTATACTGTGGGTGTTCCCTAGTCCTTTCCCAAAGGGTCCTCTGCTTATTCACTCAGGTGGCTGTACACCCAAGAAAAGAGGAAATCACCAGACATTTAGACAACTACTAGACATCAAACACCAGTTAGTTTACGCTCTTCAACCCTATGCAGCCCCAGAATCCAAGAGTTGTCCTAATTCTCCTAAGGAGAAAACCAGCCACGTGACTGGTACATTCCGAATCTCAGCCTCCTAACTCAGTGCCCCCCGGGGTTTATTTCCTCAACAGCCTCTGACACTGTCAAACAGATCACACCATTTTACCGGGCTTTTCTAGTTGTTCGTATTAGCAGTCCTGGTCTACCCCAAGTTATTCCATCGCATCTAGAATGAAGTCTCATTCAGCACTTTGTCATCTTCTGGAATCATGTAGTCATTCTTAGACTCTTTTTTTTTCAACAGATATTTATATAGTGACTGTTATAACACAGCATTAAGATCAGAGTCAAGGAAAAGCCTAAAAATAAATCATCCCTAAAGAGAAGGAAATATTCGGCATTTACAGATATCACATAACAGAATGCCCAGTACTCTTCATACTTCGGGCAATTCTCCCATCTCCTCCTCCCTCATCTCCAATACTCTCACAACTTTCTCTCTATAATTTGCTTTAAGACTATCAAATTTAATCCTATTAAATTTATATCTATTAATGTTATTTCTATCAGTCATAAGACGCCCTTAACTCCTAAGTTATCACCCAATCTCTGAGACCCCAAACCCATATCGCTCTATTTCCTAACCTAACCTCATCTCCTGCCATTTTCCAGTTCCTAAAACCATTCCTCTAAGCCCTCTGGCCTAAAGGGTCAATCACCAGGAAAATACCCTACGTCTTCAAATATATCATCAAAGTTTCCCTTCACCTTTTTTACTCCAACTGAAAAAAATGCCTCCTTCCCACTCAGATTACCACAGATTCCCACTCAGCCTACCACAGATTCCCACTCAGCCCCCTAGCATGAAGACTAGTTTCTCTCCCACATCCTACTACCCCAAGTGTGGAGGCCACTAGCCTAGGAGCTCTTCATGTTGACACTTCCTGTCTTTCTTCCCTCTCTCTTACCTAACCCACCCTGAGTAGAATCTCATGCCACCAGAGTATGCAACCTGGTCCCCTCCTTATTCCAGTCATCTCGGTCCTTCCCAATTCTCTGCACTTACTGAAATATAAAACGGTATATTTATCTTTACCTTCAATTCCTCTTCTTCCTGCTCTATTTAATCCAATCCAATCCAATCTTTTGGAAATCATCTCTGCATTGAAACAGCTCTTATTGAGGTCACGAATAATCTCCCATTGTTAAAGCTCTTGATCAGTTCTCTACTCTCATCTTCCATGGTTTTCCAGCAACATGTGGCACCATTAATTAATCCTCCTTAGTACACTTTTATTACTTAGCTTTCAGATAGTGAATTCTCCTGTTTTTTCTTCTACTTCACTGGGTGCTCTAAGTCTTTTTTTTTCTCTTCTACCTTTTCCCTTAGCCTCCACCCCATTTTTCTACTCTGTTTCTATGACTTAGACTGTTTTTTTGCTTTGTTTTCATTTTAAGATTATACTTATGAGTGATGCCTTGCAGTATTTGTCTTTCCCTGTCTGGTTTATTTCACTTAGCATAATGTCCTCAGGATCTATCCATGTTGTGGTAAATGGCAGGATTTTCTTCCTTCTCATGGCTGAATAATATTCCATTGTGTGTGTGTATGTGATGTGATGTGATATATATATATACATATATATACACACATACATGTATGATGCAATTATATAGATGTGACATATATGATGTGATATATACATGAGATACATATCACATCTTCTTTATCCATCCATCCACTGATGGACACTTAGGTTGCTTCCATATTTTGGCTACTGTGAATAATGTTGCAATAAACATGGGAGTGCAGACTCCATCTTTGTTTATGCTCAATCGTGCAATGAACAGTACTTGCTTAGGTGAGTTCATTCTGTCTCAGGTCTTTAAATGCCTCTATAACTTGACACCCCTCCAATCTCTGTATCATGCAGGGACATCTCTGAGCTCCAGCCTCGGAGCTCAGCCTCATACATCCAACAGCCTCTTTAACATCTGCAAACTGAATTCCTAATCTCCTGAGCCTCCTCAACCTACAGTCCTTCCTATCTTAGTAAATGGCAACTCAATCCTTCCCATTGCTCAGGATAAAAACCTCTCTATGATCCTTGACAGATCTCTTTCTCTTCTAGCCCATATCCAGTTCCTTGACAATGCTTAGCAATTCTGCCTTCAAATACATATCCAGATTATGGTCCCTTCTTACCACTTCACTGTTACTCTCTCAGGAAACCATCATCATCTCTCACCTGGATCATTTTAAGAGCTTCCACTCTTGCTCCTGGTCAATTCATAATACAGTAAGCAGTCAGAGTAATCCTGATAAAGGATAAATTGAATCATGTCCTTCTGCTCAAAGCCCACTGATGGTTTCCTGTGCAGAGAAGATTTTGAGCCCTTACAATCATCTGTAAGGCCCTATATTACATCCATCCTCCTCTCTGAGTTTATTGCAAACCCTGCTCTCTGTCCTGACCCCAGCCTTCTTCCTCCTAATGTTACGGGCACACCCCAGCCTTTGAGACTTTGTACTTACTAGTCCATTTTCAAAAATGCTTTTCTCACCCTCCTGAGTATCTACAGCTCACTTACCTCCTTTATATCTCTGATCAGACATCGTCCTATGTGTGAGGGCTCCTACATCACCGTATTTTAAACTGCAGCTGCGCACACACACTAGTACTCCATATCCTATTTTATTTGTATTTATTGTCAGCACTGCACAGTGGCAGTATCGTAGCCAATGAGGTTTATCTAAAGCGTGGTTATTGCTAATTATTTGTATTTATTGTGGTTATCCCCATTTGACAGAGTAGATATTTAACTTTTTGTTTATTCTCTCTTTCTACACTAGAATGCATGGTATATGAGGGAGGAATTTTTCTCCATTTTGTTTACTGCTGTACCTCCAATATTGAGAACCATGATGTTATAGGCACTCAAAAATGTTTAATTATTGATTGGAAGAACTAGCAAATTCTTAGGGGTATAAGGCCATTCTGAATGTATCCAAAAAGAGATAACCCACTGGTAAGTTTAGTGGGATTGCCTATGTATAGATGAATTTGGTGTGATATACATATTCAAGTTAAAAAACATTTCTCAGGACACATTTTCCCAGTGAAGGCTTTTGAGAAGAGGTATTCTCTCTCTTTTTTATCAGGGCTTCACAGACAAGTTGAAAAGTTGCAGCTTTACAATTACACCTACAAACAAATGCTGTCTATTCATTTTATGTTTGTCACCACTAACAAGCTCTCTCTTAATGTGTCAATCTTAAGTTATTCTCCATCAGTCAGCAACTATTTATTGAATACCTATTTGCCAGGCACTGGGCTAATTATTGGGGATATAGGGTTCCTGCTCTCAGGGAACTCACAATTCTTTTTTTCTTCACAGCGTTTGATAGTACCTCTTACCTACAGCCTTAGTAACATCAGGTAAAATTATGTGGTTATTTGTGGAAATCCTGATACATATATCATTGATCTTAACTGCTTTGGGTCTATCCCAAAATATATACACCAAAACAGATGATGTGATCTAATGCAAATGACAGCATTTCAACACAGAAGACCTCAATCCTATTTCCTATAATGTGATTAATCTTTGTAGCAAGTCAGAGGATCTCCCCTGACCTAAGCTTCACCTCAGTTTACCTCAGTTTCTTCATCTGTAAGAAAAACTTAATCCCTATTAAGCACAAAAGATTTTTGTGAGGATAGGTAATAAAATGCAGTACTTAATGTAAATGAACACTTAATAGACTACTTAAATATGTAATAAAAGTATTATTTCAATTGGGAAGCAGCCCTGTGTGATGTGACAGAGATCAAACTTTTGGAAGGAGACAAGCTTGGGGTCAAATCCTAGTCCTGGAATTTAGCAGCAAATAAAAACAATGCTATTTAATTTAGAAAGTTAATGTGAGCATCAGAACTGATATCCTTCAAAAGCCTAGCACCCAGCACAGGATTGGGCACAGAATAGATGCTATTCTCAGCTCTCTTAATTTACCGTAATATTGTGGCCCCTGACCATTATAATTGCTACTTTCGTCCACTTTAAAAATACGCCTCAGATTTTCAATCTGTAGAATGAGGAAACTATATCAGATTGGACTCTTTGAAAAGACCTCCTCAGAAGTCTGACATGAATAATGGACTGGAATGCATAGGCAGAAGTCACCATTATCACATCCTTGAGGGCAGTGCTTTGACGTGCTCTATCAGATTTTTGCATGGTCAGCTCTGAGGGGAGAGACAGAAAAGTCATATTCAGGAAAAGCTCCTCAAGGCAGGACACCAGAGGAAAATAAGAATAATGAGGTAACGCTAACTGTAAAGTAAACCAGGCAAAGAGCCAAGAATTCCCATGCAAAGGGAGACCGGAGACAATCAGCTCTCATGTACCTACAGCTTCCAGCAACCTTTAAATGGCAAGAGACAAAGAACACTCTTCTCAGGCAATTTTGAAAAGTCGAAGCCAAACAAGGGGACCTCCCCTCAGAGGTCACCGAGGGCCTCAGATTACTGGCTCTCCTGCCACCATTCTAGTCACCCGGTGGGATGTTCACAGTTTGTGGACATTTCGATTCTATTCCATGTTAATCTCGTGGCGGGGTTACTCTCCCAAGCAAAATGAAAGTGGAAGAATGAAACATTCAAGTCATTTGATCACAATTGGACTGAATGGGTGTCGTGCCTTCACTCCAATTTCCCAGAACTGGGAGGGTTCTCTGTCCCCTCTCATTTCAAGTACTTTTGGTCTTTCAAAATGAAAAAAAAAAAATCCTAACAGCTAGGAATGAGCTGATGTTCTGGCACACGCTGAGACTGTCTTCTGACAACATTGCTCAACTGCCCAGCAGCTCTTGCTTCATTTCGGAAGGCCTGGGGCCAACACTCTGTTCCTTGATCTATCCCTTAGTGCTTTAGAAACAAAGAGCGCCACTTGATGAACCAACAGTTCATGAACCAATTGACAAACTCGGTTGCATTTTAACCTCTTTTTATTCTCTGGCCATATCCGAACATCCAAGAGTATAATAAAGAGTCACAGTCTTCCATATCACAAGCTCGAAATGAGACTCACTGTCATAACGCCGAAATTTTACTACTGCCCTTCAAAGTGAGATGATTAGCATGAAATGGTACCAGAAACAGGATCAGGAGAATAGCTGTCATTTATGTATGTATTTATAGTTATTGTTAACATTATTGCAAAAAGCCCATCCCTCCCGAAGACATTAAATACTGGGCGGTTTCTTAACCCAAGAATTGGGAACTTTTGATTCCTGATCCATGGCAGTTGATATTTACCATAGTGTTCATCGTGTTCAAAAGGCATGTTTTTTAATGTAAATTTGGCTCTGTTCTTGCCTCGTTGTTTGGGGGTTTGCCCATCTGCTAGTCATTTGCTGCCAGTCTGAGGCTTGTTTTTGTTGATTGATTCAGAGTTAAACAAACAGGTTTCTTCTCTCTCATCCGTCTCTTGCCAGTCTGTCTTATGCTCATTAATTCTGTGGCCCAGTGACCTGTGAGCAGATCAATCTTTCCTTCTGAGACATCCAGTTATGAAATTTAAAATCTATATTATATACTTTGGGTCAAGATAAAGTTTTCTAAAAAGTGCTTGTGAACTGTTTTCTCGCTGGAACAGAAAAAGGGCTGCGATTTTCTACACGGCACAGAGACAAGAGAAGCAAAAGACATTTTTCTCCGCTGGTTCCAGAGAAAAGGCCTGAAGACCTTGGGTTTCTTTTGTCTCACTAAGATCACACACGTATAGCTAATGGCCCATGACACTCATACATTTCAGGGAGCTCTCCAGCCTTCTCTTGAACTAATTCCTTCCAGAGCCTCTGTTCAAGTGTGACTCATCACTTTACAAAGCCACTGCCTCCCTGTCCTCCTCCTGCCAAATGTGGAGGGCATGTCTTTCCCACTGGATTCCGGCCATTGCTTTCATACATTTGACGTAATCTTCTTACCCATTGTTTTTGTGCATCAGATGGTGCAAAACTGCAGACCAAAAAAAGTAGAGAAAACTTAAAAACCTGAAAAATGACTCTGTGGAGATGGCTTGGGTTATCCTGGGGTATTCTTCAGCTGTGAAAAATCTTCACCAGTTTGAATAGGGAGTTTTAATTTTATTCTGTGTGTGTGTGTGTGTGTGTGTTTGATGGGAAAGTGGGGTATTGTAAGACTTCATATGATTGAGGAAAGTCGGAGAGATTAGAGGAGACATAAAAATATAACTAGACTTGAAGAAGTTAAAACAATTTTTTAAATAAAGAAAAAAGAACACTTGTAGTCAAATTGATCATATGAGCACACATGAGACCTTACTAGAGATTTCATGGCAACAGAAATATTCATCACATCCTGCCCCTGCCTGGACTTTCCTCCATTAATTATCCCCGCTCTTCTGAGTACTGTCAACCTTTTCCTTTCCACTGGCCTCATTCCCGTAGGCCAGACACATGTTCAAGGCTCTCCCATCTTGGGAATAAATACTTCTTTAACACTCCCCACTCCAGCTACTGCACCTTCTCCTGTAAGATGTTTTGTTTTTTTTCATTCAGCTTCTAGAACAAGCAATCTACATGAACTGTCTTGTAATATTTAGTTCTTTCCCTTATTGATTACAAACCCTCTTTCCCTACATTATTGCTATGCCAGAGTGAGTGTCTATGTTACTAATTCCAACTTTATTAGTGTTCTTGGATATAAGCGACCGAAAACTTATTTCAATCTGGGCCAAGCCAAAAGAGAAGTTATTTTTATTATTGTGGTTATTGTTGTTTAGCTCCTTTACCAAAAAAGTACATAGGCAGAACTAACTCTAGGTACAGTGGACCCGGGACTTACTGTCACTTTCCTGACTCTGCCTCCTATTTTAGCTTTACTTCTTGGCCAGTTCTTGCTTCATGGTGGCACATGGTGACAAGGATCTCTAGATTCACCTTCTCAGTGCCCCAAATGTGTTTGACCAGACCTCAGGGTTAACTTTGGTCAGCATGAGTCACATACCAACTGTTAAGTGAAGCAGTCCAAGGGGCTGCTATATTCTGACTGGTTAAGGCCTGTGTTGTGCGCATTCTTTGGAATCGAGCGGGGCTTTGAGTTTCAGCTCTCATAGTGTTTATTCATAGTAACAATACCACCTACCATGTCTGATCCTCTGCAGCAAACACCAGTTCTTTACAACAGCTATGCAAGCTATGTGTGAAACATTATGAAGATGATCGATGTTCGAATAACTTACTTGGCCCAGCTCTAAAAATTAATAAAAAGGATTTGGGATCTAAATTCAAGTTTGTTCAGTTTCAAAATTGTGCCCTTCCCAGTGCATCATGTCAAAATACTCTACCTGAAGCCCTCATCACAGAGCCAGGGCATGCTTAACTAATGTTCGTTACTTCTCTTTTCTCTGCACATGCAATTCAGAGCATGTCATAATTCTTGAATATTTCATCTTGCAGTCCCCTCCATAACCTGGCTCCTCTCTACTTTGAATGGTTTCATCTCTCACCATTTTCCCCAGATTGTTCTGAACCATTTATTCTTCCCTCAACATACCAGGTTTCCTTACTTGTCTGAAATTTTGAATATAAAATGGACTCATTCCGTCTGGTTCCCTTTCCCCATGGCAAACTCTTGATTTTTCAAGTCTGACCTCAAGCATTGACTTGCTTCTGTTGAACCTCTGCTGTTCATACATGCCTCCATTATGGAAATGAGCAGAGTGTAGTGGTTCCCATATGCTCTCCGCATTGTGCTGTGAAATCCCAAGTCTAGGCCATGAATCAGGTCACTTTCTTTTCCCATTCCCAGGGACACACTGCAGGTACTATATAAATGTTTGTTGAATGAATAAATGTACATAAAAAATGAATTTTTTCCCCCAAATGGCCCAAACTCCCTTTCCCAGCATAAACCTTGTTAGATAGAAGCAGCAACAAGACAAAGTGACAGAAAGAGAGAGAGAGAGAGAAATGCTGCCGAAAAAACCCTGCCATACAGAGGAACTACAGAGAAAATCTTTTCTTATCTTTTATATAATTAAGTGATCACTGATACACAACCAATTATTATAAGGAAGTAGAGAATTTTGGCTGCTTGCCTTCTAAAACAATTCTTGATAGCTCCTTGAATTGCCTTAATTTTGTGCTTATTCCCCTATCTTTTTTAGTGTTTTAACTGCTCTGGTCTCTAGGTTTTCATCAGCCTGGACTGTGGAAATAGTCTCTGCCCACCCCTTTCCATCTGCACGGGCCTCCCTGCAAACCACCTTCCACATGGCTGCAAAAATGATATTACTAAAACAGAGCAAAACAAGAAATCCTTCTAAAGGTTTCTATTTTCTACAATTCGAACTCCAGATTGCATGCACCTATTATTTCAAGTCTCTTCCTTTCCTTGTGCCGCTGCTTTTATCTGGAATACTCTTCTCACTTTGTCCACTTGGTGCGTACAAGCTCATAATCATTACAACCATCATTTTATCTATGAAAACTTGTCAGATCTCCCCACGTATAACCAACTGCTTCTTTCCTTTTCCCTAGAGGAGCATACTTTTATCAAAAAGCCTACAATACTTTATTTCTTGTATTTATTTTTATCTTTCCCACTAGATGATAAAGCCCTTATTAGCAGGGACTGTGTCTTATTTATCTTGTTCCCTGGTACCTAGCCCAGTGCACAGAACTAAATATTTGATGGTTGGGATGAAAAGAAGGCAGGAAAAAAAAAAAAGACAGAAATACAGAAAGAATTAAGTCTACTTTCACTTTTGTTTCAGACCTCTGAGATTCAAATCCCTAGAAAGAAATACTTCTAATAGAATAAAGGAGAAAAGATTTATCTATATCAAAATTGTTTTTGTCAACAATAGCTTTTGTTGCAATACGGGGAAGTATATATACTCATGGATTCTTTGGTCTCACTTTTAAGATTTTAATTCTCCCAGGAAGTGTCTTTTCTTTAGCTAGCTTAAAAACCCATTAAAAATTGTTGGGGAATAAAATCCAAAAAGATTATATTCTTACTCTGTGTGCTAAAATAAATAAATAAATAAGTAAACATGAATAGATGAATTATCTTTGTTATCTATATATTTCGTCCCCCAATAAGTTGGCTTGATCCTTAATGAGAAACAAATGGAAACATAAAAAATATTTTGTCTTCAAGCTGATACCAATTATTTTACTATTTCTTCAATGTATATTTTGTTTCTGCATCTAGTAGATGTAGATACTATGGAATTCCTTTTTTTTCTTTTTTTTCCTAGAAAATCTTTTCTCTTTTAGCACCTGTGATGTTACTTTCCTGGTGATGAAAGACTGTCCAAGATTTTTGGGGGATGACTGACTCTATTTCTCCTGGCCTGAAGAATTTAATTTGACCACTGATGCTAGGCTCGGAGTCTCAGGACCAGAGAGGTGAGGGATGAGGTCAATTCTTTTGGATGTTTTCACAGGGAAGTAGAGCCCCCTACTCAGAGACTAAACCCTAGAACACCAAAAGGTCACCCAGATATTTGGGGACTGAGAAACAGCACTGAACAAAAACATATTCCCTCTTTTATTTTTTATTTTTTGGATGACAGATCATGAGGAAACCATATAAGTTCACTGTCGTCTCATTTGAAAAGTATATTTAATACATATTCAATAAATTGAATAATGGTTTATTATATTATTTTTCATACGTATTTGTTATGTTTTTAAAATATGGTGCTCCTTAGAAGCAAATTTGTTAGTTTTACATATTTTTTTATTAACATATAATGTATTATTTGTTTCAGGGGTACAGGTCTGTGATTCATGAGTCTTACACAATTCACAGTGCTCACCATAGCACAACCCTCCCCAATGTCCATCACCCAGCCACCCCATCCCTCCCACCCCCCGTCCACTCCAGCAACCCCCCGTTTGTTTCCTGAGATTAAGAGTCTCTTATGGTTTGTCTCCCTCTCTGGTTTTGTCTTGTTTCATTACACATTTCTATGTATCTTTAAAAGGAAACCCTCTGAGATGAAGCATATATATTACATATACCTAAACACATATATAAATACATAAATTATCATTTATGGACCTATAGTATTCATCAAAAAATGTATTTAAAAACTAAGTTTTCTGAACCAATTTTCAAAATGATCAAAAGAGACATGTTGTCTATGCGATGATATACTACATACGTGTGTATCCACACACACACAAATATCTATGTATGCCCAAAGGATCATAGGATAATTTTAAAATATAGCATCCAAAATATATCAGACATTACCATTATTAAAAATGTTGATTATGTATAAATGCTTCAAAACAGAAAATTAGAAATACTTATCTTGGAAGCACTTCTAATCACTTCCCATTTGGCATTGCCCCATTCAAATCAATTTTTGCTTAAACTCTTAAAACTTAAAAAAAGAGAAATATTTAGCTCTTTCTTTGTTCAAAATGCTAATATACATTCATCTCAATTTTCTTAATTTCAAAAGTAATGTTTCTCATTCACCAGTTTTCTCACTACTGAAACATTGGAGAAATACGAAATAATTCATTTAAACAGACTATTTGGTATTCTGTAGACTGAAAAGTTGTTGAAACTGAATTTAAACATTTCAAAACCTTATTTCTGTCAAACTGATTTACCACTGAGACTTCATGTGTTCTTATCTCTCAGATCTATCTCCTCCAGCAAAACAAGCCCTTTGATTTAGCACCAATAGTTGTACATGTAACTGTAAGATTTCTTTTAAAAGTGCTTCCAAACACAATTAATCTTAAAATTTACTTTTCATGCAGTTTGTATCAAATGCTAACAAAAGAGACTGCTTTACACTGGGAGCTCTTGACTTGAAACTCCACTTAGTAACTTTGAGTACAAATAAGTAATTGTGTCTTCAATTTTACTTGCTCAAAGAAAAAGTACAGACAGGAAGAATTATCTATGTGAAATTAGAACTAGATTTCACACTGAAGCATTGCTAGTTTCCTGTGAAAATCCACTTCTCAAATGGATGCAACAATAGCACACGAATCCACACATTAATATGAATATCCACAGAAATGAATATCCACCAACAGGACACCTTCCCAATTTAGTTTTAAAGGAACCGTGGGGAACACTTTATAGGCTCATGAGTGAAGACAATAGATAGGCCACTTTATTATTTTGGAGCAGGTACCACACATTCTGAAATTGCAGTGTTTTCATGATTTCAGCAAAGACAAAGTACGCCCTGTGTGTATCTCACGGTGACTTGGAGTGAAGCCAAAGTCCACAGTGCTGGAGTTCTGAGGGTTAAATCATCATATACTATCAACCAGAACAACACAGCAATTCAAGTCATTTGCCCCAAAAGCAACTTAGAAATAAACTCAAGGAAAGCTGGTTAGAACAAGTCTATCCCTGTTTTTAGGAACTAAAAAATGTGGAAATTTAGTTTTTCAGAGGCACTCTGAAGCATACATGTAAACAAATGCAGTGTCTAATTATTAAAAATAAGTTTCTTTAATAATAGGTCATTTAGGTTCTTCTGAGGTAGGTTTCCTGCCATATATTTAAAACACTTATTGCTAACCTGGTAAAAAGGAACATAACAAATCATCCAAGTTAGTCGAACCTTAACTCCAAAATAAACTGAATGCTGAAAACATCATTTAGTATTTTTTAGATACTTTATAAATTTGAATTGATATTTAAATAGAAGTCAGTCTTGCTCAGAAAGTCTGAGGAATCTTGGCTTACTAACTATTTTTTTAAGTCAGTTAACGGGGAGCAACTGGAACATACTACAAATGCTGATGGTAATCAAATAAATGCACCTATTAAAAATCCATGTACCCATAGCTCTGAGGGATTTTGTTATTCATCAGTGAAAACCCTTTCAACAACTACATTTGATTCCCCACAATCATTCATGCTCACAAACATCCAAACCAAAAGTGGACAAATATTTCCATCCTGTATTAAGCAATATTATAAAGGCCTGCGCATGATAATGAAGTGAGAAACATTTACTGGCATACCAGGGTGGTGTAAAAATAGTAATAACCTTTGACAACAAAGAGCTTAGTCAACTCATAGGGATAGTCGCTTTCTGCACTAGAAATGAAATCAATATTATCTGCAAAATCAGAAGACGATGGAACCTAAAATGATATTTACCTTGAAATTTATAACACGGAAAGCATTTCTGGTGAGAAGAATTTAATCTTTTCAAATGCATGATGGCATCATATTTGCAACTGTAGGTATGTTGAAATATTCAGCTCTGCTTAATTGCTAAAACTGTACTTCTGAAAGAGGTAAATGTTACAAATATTTGTTGAAATCAGTTGAAATGTGTGGTATTTAACTAGTCTAAACTAATTAGCCACTAGGTCGTAACCATTTCCATTTATCTTATTTCTTTGGGGAAAAAATGACACTGTAATAAAACTAGAAGGATGATTACACAACTCATATTGATGTCTTGAAAACCACCTACTCGTCCACGGGGCCATAACCATGGGCTTTACCTTTGATAAGTAACATGGTAATTCTTACAGGCTTTTTGTGTGATAAGTTCTGGGAGTCAGTGAGAAGACAATTTTTACTTTATGCTGCTCGACCTGCAGAATAGATACAGGAGAGCACTTCATTTATTATAGTGATGGAATGCAAAAGAACCCACTAGTCTGAGTTCTACAGGGCTGGGACCATGAAGATACTTATGTTTCGCTCCTATGCGTTTTGGCGGTTACACTTGAAACTAAGTACTGATACAATATTTAGCAATTTTGTTATATTTTCTGAAATGATGACTATTTGTACATAGAAAATTGCTTAAAGGCCTATTTCACAGTCCTTAAAAAAGAAAAAAATCAAAGCTTATTTACTGGAATATAATCAAGCATCCTGTAATTCAAAAATAGTTAATCCTACTTCTACACGTGCCTTTGTTGACAACTAGCAGTGAACCTGAGGAATTTGTTAAACCCTTTAACTGCCAGATTCTTTAACTTCATCAATTATGGGATGTAAAGATAAATTAGATATATATATACATATATACACACACAAAGTGTGTTGAAATTCTCATAAGAAACTGTGTAAAATGCTGTGGAAATCAAGGATAAGAAAATGTTTGCTCTACTTGGACAAGGACATATTAACAGAAATACTTTTAAAGCAATCAAAATATCTCCCCCCCCCAAAAAAATAAAGTATACATTTTAACCAAATAAAATACGTTTTCAGAGAAATGTGGAGAAAAGTTTAAGGTTTTGATATTGGTGTCATCACCCTATTTTCTTTCATGGTATGTGATACAGATAAAGAACAGGGGAATAAATGCCTGACTTCTGAAAATTTAAAAAAAAAAACAAAAATTGCTGAGTGAAAGTAAAGAAGCCCTAAGTAGTTAGAAAGATATACCTAGTTCATCGGTCAGTAAGCTTGCCATTATTAACATGTCACTTCTCCCCCAATTGATCTATAACTCCATGCAATCATATCAAAAATCTCAACAGGATTTTCCTTTTGTTTTTGTTTTGTTTTTGGCTAGGACTTGACAAACATTGAAAATTCACATGGAAATATAAAGAACATAGAATAGCCAAAAAGCTTCAAAAACAACAAAACTGGAGGGCTCATACTACCTGATTTCAAAACATCTTATAAAGCTGTGGTAATCTAAGGCAGTGTGGCATGGCATCAAGATAGACAAATATATCAATGGAACAGAATAAGCTGTTCAGAAATAGGCCCCTACTTACATAAACAAATGGTTTTTGACAAAGCTGCAAAGGCAATTCAATGCAGAAAGAAGAGGCTTTCAAAAAAAGGTGCTCAGACATTTGGAAATCCACATGCAAGAAAATGAACTTAGATTCATATTTAGTACTGTATAAGAAAAAATACTCAAAATAGATCATAGATTTGAATGTAAAAATCTAAAACTATAAAGTTTCTAGAAAAAAACATAAGAGAAGACCTTTATCACCTTGGGTTGTCAAAGATTTCTTAGGACACCAAAAGCATGATCCATATAAGAAAAAAAATGGGCTCAAAATTAGAAACTTTTGTCCTTCAAAAGACACTCTTAGGATAATAAACAGATAAGCCACACTGGAGGAAAATATTTGCAAAGAATGTAGCTCATAAAGGACTTATATAAAGTACTCTCAAAACTGAATTAAAAGAGACAAAAAATGGGCCAAAGATTGAACATATACTTTATCAAAGAAAAAATAATGAATGATATGGTAGGTGAATTATGGCTTCCCAAAATTTATCCATGTCCTAATCTCTGGCCAAAAAAAAAAAAAGAAGAAAAGAAAAGAAAAGAAAGAAAAAAAGACTTTGTAGATGTGAGGTAAATTAAGGATTTTTGAGATGAGATTATTCTGGATTATATGGGTGGACCCTAAATGCAATCACATGTTCTTTATAAGAGGAAGGCAGAGAAAGTTTGACCATAGAAGAGAAGGCCATATGATGGAAGCAGAGGGAAACAGAGGTCAGAGAGAGAAGATGTTATGCCACTGGCTTTAAAGATGGAGGGGAGGAAAGGACCCTGAGCCAAAGAATTCAAGAAGTTCAGCTCTAGATGCTGGAACGGACAAGGAACAGGCTTTTCTGCTAACACCTTGATTTTAGCTAAGTAAAACTGATTTCAGACATCTAACTTCCATAACTGCAAGGGAATAACCATCTGTTCTTGTTTCAAGCCAAGTTTGTGGTAATATATCACAGCAGCCAGAGGAGACTAATATAGATGGCATAAAAGCTTAGTCATTAGTCATGAGGAAAATAATTAACAAACCAACTATAACAAGTGTTGGTGAGAATGTGAAGGAACTAGAACTGACACACCAACGGTGGGAATGTGAAATGGTGCCACCACTTTCGAAAAACAGTTTAGCAATTTCTTAAAAAGTTCATCAACATGTGCCATGTGATAGTCACTCCAATCCTAGGTATTTACTCAAGAGAAAAGTGAATCTCCATACAAAGATTTGCATGTGAATGTTTATCTCTAATAGCTAAAAACTGGCAATGGCCCAAAGGTCTATAAAGAAGCAAATGGAGGGACGCCTGGGTGGCTCAGTTGGTTAAGCGGCTGCCTTCGGCCCAGGTCATGATCCCAGGGTCCTGGGATCGAGTCCCATATCGGGCTCCTTGCTCAGTAGGGAACCTGCTTCTCCCTCTCTCTCCCTCTGCTTGTGCTCTGTCAAATAAATAAAATCTTTAAAAAAAAAAAAAAGAAGAAGAAGCAAATGGATAGGGGCACCTGGGTGGCTCAGTCGCTTAAGTATCTGCCTTTGGCTCAGGTCATGATCTCAGGGTCCTGGGATCAAGCCCCATGTCTGGCTTCCTGCTCAGCGGAGAGTTTGCTTCTCCCTCTCCCTCTGCTCTTACCCCCCTCCTCATGCTTGCTCTCTCTCTCTCCTCTCAAATAAATAAAATCTTAAAAAAAAAAAAAAAAAAAAAGCAAATGGATCAACAAATAGTTGTATACCCATACAATGGAATGAAACTCAGATATAAGAAAAAAGGAACACATGATACATGAAAAGCATGGATGCATCTCAAAATAGTAATTCTGAGAGAAAGAGGCCAGACCAAATAAAATAATGTATGTACTGCAAGATTCTATTTCTATAAAACTGTACAAAATGAAACTAATCAACAGTGACAGAAAGCAAATAAGTGGCTGCCTGGGAAGAGGGCATGGGAAGGACAGACGGGAAAGATTCTAAAGGGGCATGAACAAACTTTGGGGATGACAGATGGTTTCACAGATGTATACACATGTCAAAACTTACCGATTGTACCCATATGCAGTTCATTGTATATCAGTGATACTCCAATCATACTATTAACAATAAATAAATAAAAACGTATTTTTGATTATCTATTTTCACTCCAGGAGCTGGATCTAAATGTCAAATTCATAGACCATTAATCTTGAAGGCATTTGTTTTTGCAAAGTATATAAGACCGCCCAAAACTTTTAGATGCCCCAACTTGTTTACTAATTAGATTTGTAGTCAAGTTTTATATTATATTATATTATATATTATGTCTTAGTGAACTCTTCTTCTACTATGAAATAATACCCTGTGGGTAACATCTATTAATTAACAAGCAATGTTTAGTTTTCCAATTAAATAAAACTACCCCAGGGAGAAACAAATGGCTCAGTTAAATAGGAAAAGAAAATATGAGTTCTACTCTCTACAAGCCTAGAATATGAGTAATTGGTAGAACTACAGTAAAGAAAACAGTAAAGGTCTAAGGAAAATTAATATGAAATATAATTATGGAAAATATTTGTGTATACAAAAATGAGTCACCTAGTTTCGATTCCATTCTAAATTCTGGTATTTTGTCCTCGCTTCAGCAACACACATACTAAAACCGGAACAATACAGAGAAAATTAGCATTGCCATGTGCAAGGATGACATACAGGTTTGCGAAGCATTCCATTTAAAAAATAAAAAAATTCTTGGGGCACCTGGGTGGCTCAGTTGTTAAGCGTCTGCCTTCGGCTCAGGTCATGATCCCAGGGTCCTGGGATCAAGCCCTGCATCGGGCTCCCTGCTCAGTGGGAAGCCTGCTTCTCTCTCTCCCACTCCCCCTGCTTGTGTTCCCTCTCTTGCTGTGTCTCTCTCTGTCAAATAAATAAAATCTTTTTAAAAAATTAAAATTAAAATTAAAAAATTAAAAAAAAATTCTTTTTAAATTAAAAAATAAATTCTGGTATATCTATGCTCTCTTCATCTTTTAAGTTATTTATAAAACACATTTATGGGGGCGCCTGGGTGGCTCAGTTGGTTAAGCATCTGCCTTCAGCTCAGGTCATGGTCCCAAGACCCTGGGATCAAGCCCCATGTCAGGATCCCTGCTCAGTGGGGAGTCTGCTTCTCCCTCTCCTTCTGCCCCTCCTCCCCCCACTCATGTTCTCTCTCTCTCTCTCACAAATAAATAAATAAAATCTTTAAAAAAGAACCACACACATTTATAGAGTACCAACTTATATTTAAACACAGTGTTTAGCTTCTAGGTACTTAAAGAAAAATAAGAAAGTCCCTACCCTAAAGAAGCTGACAGGTTAGGAGGTGAGCTCAATAATTTAAGAAAAAAGAAGAAAAAGAAACTAGACCATAAATTAAAGCTATAATGGCTGCATAAAAGAACTTGCTGATTGATAAAGGAATCATGAATGGATAATAACAATGGGAATCATGATTAAAGCAAAAAAGAAAGAAGAAGAAGAAGAAGATCGCAGGAAGGGAAGAATGAAGGGGGGAAATCGGAGGGGGAGATGAACCATGAGAGACTATGGACTCTGAGAAACAAACTGAGGGTTCTAGAGGTGGGGGGGATGGGTTAGCCTGGTGATGGGTATTAAAGAGGGCATATATTGAATGGAGCACTGGGTGTTATACACAAACACGGAATCATGGAACACTACATCAAAAACTAATGATGTAATGTATGGTGATGAACAGAACATAATAATTAAAAAAAGCACACTCTTTGGCTTAATTTAAACAAAGCTGCATTTTCTTGATTATATCATATAATAATAAAATAAAATATTAAAAGGACACTTCTCTATTTCCTCCTTCCATCTTGCAGTTTTATATGTAAGGAGTGTTTTGTCTACTACAGGTAGAATCTGGATGCCTGATTGATGTGGCCAAGTAGTGGCTGCCTATTGTCATAAAAAGCTGTTGGGTTATAAACCAACTCTACACGGTTCAAAAACATTCTTTTATGATGAATACTGAGCATGCATTTCAAACATTTAAACCATTCATGCAGATCTACTTTTTAAACAGCAAACAATAGCAATGTTCTCTACACCATTAAAATAAGAGAAAACAAAACCATTCTCATTTTGCATTTCCTTTGTCAAAATACTTCACCAAACACAATTCTAACCATAACTTCACAACCATTTATAATTTGCAAACCTACTACTACTGAATTATAGAAATCATTACCAAATTTCTTGCCAAGAGTTTAAAAGTCTTCAAGGCACTTTTCCACATGAACCATGTAAAATGGTGGCTGCCGAACCCAAGCTGAGCTCACGCATCCCCTGTCAGAAAATTCCAATAACCCAAAGCCAAAAAATGAGATTAGTTGCAATCTGGTGGCTAAGGCCCTAACATAAAAATCCTGAGCGGCCAGAAGCCGTATTTCCCACCATGAGAATACGAACCTTGACAGAATCCTAATGTGTCGCGAGAGACAGAGCCATAAGGTGGAAGGAAAGGCATTTCTATTTCTTGTTAACAAGAGAACTGCCCTGCTGCCTTGATAGTTTCCTTAAAACAATATTGCCGAAACTTTCCTGGATTCTAAGAACTTAAAGCTTCTGGTTTGAGTTATGATTTTTAAAAATTGCAAAATTTTTGCAAATTCAAAAAGAAACACTATGAAAGCAAAAAATATTAATAACCATTCTTTCTCTAAGGTATAAATTATCATATAGCTATAATAATTAAAGCAGTAGGATTCTAAGGGTGGACTATAGAGACAGATTAACATAAGAATATTCAAAACCAGAATCATACCAACTATATATCAATGAGAAAGGATCAGTTCTTTAAAAAGTGCTTCTGCGTCAAGGGATTCCCTAAAGGAAATAAGTATTTTCATATACCTCTTGACAGCTGGAACTAAAAATAAATTTCAGATGTATTAAAAATTTGATCTATGGGGGCGCCTGGGTGGCTCAGTTGGTTAAGCGACTGCCTTTGGCTCAGGTCATGATCCTGGAGTCCCCGGATCGAGTCCCGCATCAGGCTCCCTGCTCAGCAGGGAGTCTGCTTCTCCCTTTCCCGCTCCCCCCCCTCTTGTGCTCTCTCTCTCTCTCTCTCTCTCAAATAAATAAATAAAATCTTTAAAAAAAAATTTGATCTATGAAAAATGAATATAAAAGTACTAGAAAGAAATTTATCTGGTTATTCATGCGAGCATGTGGCAAGCCTTTTTAAGCATAAGGTCACAGCTTGAAGTAAGAAAGGTAGACTTGAACTTGAAAAATTCAAATTTTGAAAAGTTGACTTAAAAACTTTTACACGAAAAAATGGCAAAAAAAGAGAACATTCGTCAACTGAGACAAAGACTAAATGTCCTTGATATATAAAATGCTTTTTTTAAAGAAGGACAAAAATGCATATAGACTAAGAACACAAGAGGCAATTGTACGGAAGGAAGGAAGGAAGGAAGGAAGGAAGGAAGGAAGGAAGGAAGGA